>NC_050180.1:8229415-8376915 GCF_008315115.2 Sander lucioperca | reverse complement strand
TTTTGATGTATAAATTGTGTATGACAAGTAGATATTGTGGGCGTGAGAGCAATTTATAGAGAGGGGACAAAGATATTTTTTCTAAGGTGCTGCACTCTAGCGATGACATCATCCACTCTGCCAGACGCAACACACACTCACTAGAAACGCAGAAAAATCCTGAAATGATCACTAAACTTAAACAGCTTTTTCACAAAAACTGTAAAAGATATCAAACTGAAAAGATATAGCTTAATACCTGAATATTTTGTGAATATTTTAAAGTTTGTTTGGCGTCTGTAGGTGAAAGTATGAAGGAGCTGAAAATTTTGGGACCGGAAGAAGATTTTAAGGATTTGAAGCATGCTCTCATTGACTTCAATGTTAAAAAAAAGTCATAAAAAGCTTAATATTTTAAAAAGTATAAATAGTAGAAAAAAAGTTGAAGAAGTCCCATCATTATCTGAAAGAGCTGAACATTTTAAAAGTTGAATGGTTTTAATAGCTGAACGTATGCAGAAGTTACAGAGAGCCAAAAAACGTACGGAATAATAATAAGATATAAGAAAAATAAAGAACAGGATAACAATAGTTGGAATGCTGCTGAACAGCATTCCCACTAATAAAGAACAGGATAACAATAGTTGGAATGCTGCTGAACAGCATTCCCACTAATAAAGAACAGAATAACAATAGTTCCCACTAATGAAAGGGTGCTATAAAATCAGAGGATCCGACGAAATTAAATCCTTGTTGAACCCTCTGGAATTAAGCCTGGCCATGTTTTCCAGTAAACAAAACAGCTCTAGGCAATACTGGCAGTATTTGTCATCAAAAACCATTACGTATATTAGTCACATCTATTTGATCATAAACAGTGTAACTACTGGGTCAGGAGGACAAGTACAAATTAGCTGTTGTCACTAATTTATACAGTATATATATATACACACAATATCAATATTTTGTGTGTTTCTGCAACAATCTCATGACCATTTCACAAATTTCAACGAGTCCTCCAAACCATATGACGATCGGTCATTTATTTCTACCCTCTTATACGACCCACAGGAGCGTTTTTTGTCCTCATATCTAAACCAGACAATGTAACGTCATGAATGTAACAGTCATGGTTTTAAACAGATGTTAATTTTGTGAAACGGTCGCAGTTTGGTTATGTTAAGACACAAAAACTGCTTGGTTATGTTTAGAAAAACCTTGTGTTATGGGTTAAAATCAAATGTTATCTGGTTACGCACAGAGCTCTGTTTTGTAAAGTAAAAAAAAAAACGCCGTTTATTTTCTAATGTGACACAAACCTCTGTGAAAATCCTGTTTGCCTGACCCATCCACCACCCAGACCTACTTCCTCAGAATTTTGCATTCTTATAGTATGTCACATTAGTTTCTACTTAGCTCCCATCATTAAAAACCACAACCACAAGAGGGCGGAACCTATAAACATTAATATGAGTCGTAATTGCTGCTTGAACAAACGATAGGAGCATTTTTGGGGGAGGACAGTCTCACAAATTCCCTAGTCTGAATCGACGACAGTTCATTTACTGAATAATCTCCAGCAAGGCAGGCTTGTTTTTTTTTTTTTTTTCGGGGAATAATTGATAAGATTTACAAAGAATATGTTTAATGTTGCAATATTTACTATCCAACTGGGACGTTTTGGGACCGATTATTGCAGGATTGCTGTGGACGCGTAGCCTAATGTTACACAGGACGACACACTGGTAAAAGCAAATTTCGTTTAACCATGTATCAAGCTAATTTAAATAGCTCACGTTACTGTATTGTGTGAACAGTTGATTTCATTTAATATTGTGTGGCGTTTTCTTTTATCGGGGTGAAGATGTTCCACCAAAACAAGTTCCTTCCTGAGACCATTTTACAGAACCACCCAAGACGATTGTGATTGGTTTAAAGAAATGCAAACAACCCCGGGCATTTTTTTTCTCCCATCCTGCAATGTATGTGTGGTGACTGGCAATGCGAGACAACAAACTTCTAAATGTTTATTGTGTGAAGACCGATGCTTGGGCTACATTGTTAAAGTCAAAAAAACTGTTACAATATGAAGTGAGAAACATTCCAGATCCCATTTTTCATTAACTGAAAACATGAGAAAAACTAAGATACTTTCATTGAAATGCTGCCTTTAAAACACTATATTTTTCACTAGTTTGAAATCAGGCTTGTTTGTCGTTAAAACTACCCAGAAGTCTGTGGCTCCTTTTAGACGATTTGTAAAAACGTGATTGGCAGCACAAAGCATGATTTTATTCTGAATTCCTCCTATTTTCTCTGTGACCTGTGGAGCTTTTTTCTTTGAATTCATTCATAAGAGGCAGCCACAGAAAGGAAATTACTTCCTCTGCTCGGAGTAAATATAAAGTTAAAAACAGAACAATTTCTCCTCATTCACCACTAGTGTGTGCTATGCTAATTTTACAGTTTATATTGATCATGATAAAGTATCCAGAGAAAAGCAGTTTTACTAGTGTATTTCGGTAACCGCAATCAACAGTGACAGATGTGGAACTAATATTGAAATTTCCCCCAAGTGCCCAGTCACCATGATTACACAAAAGTGCAGAAGAAACTCCTCTGCCTACATTAACCAGCTTTAGTCACACAATCTCCTTTTCACCTTTTGGGTGACGTTCCACCTAAAATTAGATTCATCTTCTGTGTATTTGATGGATAATTTCATTACACGTCATTAGAGATTTGAGACTTCCAAGTCCAGCTGTAGCCTAAATGAGCATAAATGACTGTATTATGATGTGGAAGCAACTCAAGACGAAAACAGGGTCTTTCTGTGTATGTATTTGTATGTAGTGTATCTGTATATCAAGTTTGAACATTTCATGCTGTAATTCTGTGCTTCCTAGAGGGGTGGTGGAGTTTTATTCATCTCATTCATGAAGGAACAAAAACCAAACAAGAGAGCTCTGATGCTGGAAAGGCTATCAAGATTCAGGTTAGCACAACATGTTCAGACAGAAAAACATCATGTGAAATATGGACATATTTTTTGATTTTGAAGAAAAGAACAAGTGAAGGGATGCTCATCAAAAAAACAAAATCTGGCAAAGCATCTTGGTCTCAAGTTCACTGTCCATGTCTTTCTATGTCTAAAAACTCCAGTTTGGGCAAAGACACGCTAGCGTTTCTAATTCCACAACAGGAACTACTCAATTAAGAAAATGTTAAACTTGGCTCCGTTTGTTACAAGTTTCCCCAATATTGTTATCAATATGCACTGGGGATGGGCAGGCAGGTGAGGTGGTAGGGCATCAATGCTTTTTAGGAAAAAGTTTGCAGTGACATACAATATCAATGTATCATTGTATCAATGCATATTATCATCATCAGCAGGTAGGATAATGTCTAAACGGAGGAAATTACTCCTCTTTATGACAATAAAGTGGTGACAGAGCCGGTCTAGATTTTGCACAGTTAGCTAATTCGAGCATCAGTTTGCCATTGATTTTTTTTAATTGGGGTTGTATGAGTTACTTATCCATAGTCAGTGTGCTAGCTACAGTAGATGGCGGTCGGCACACCCCCAGTTTGGAAAAGGTGGTTGAGCGGTCGCCTCCCAACTGAAGGTCGGTGGTTCGAATCCCTGGCCCTGCAGTCCCATGTCGAAGTGTCCCTGGGCAAGACACTGAACCGCGAATTGCTCCCAATCGGAGTGTAAATGTGTGTAAATATTTATCTGATGAGAAGGTGGCACCTTGTATGGCAGCCTCGGCCACCAGTGTATGAATGTGTGTGAATGGTTCCTGTACTATTTTAAAAATTGCTTTGAGTAGTCATTATATATAATACAGCCCATTTACATTTAGCTGTACAGTATTATTACACAAGGTTAATTTACATAGAAATGTACAAGTACATGATTAATGAGAAGTTCAATGAGCTTTTTGAGCTAACGTTGCCATACTCAGCCCTCTCCTTAGCCAAAGCTGTTACACTGTCATGATTCGTGTCCCTGGCTCACAATAACGATCTCCTTTGAGGCCATGATATGACTGGAGACGAGAGATTACGGAGAAAAAGCCCAAATCGATGGATAATGAATACCAATCAATCACTGGCGGGGAAGGTGGGAGTATGTGGCAACAGAGAGCGCTCTCTTGGTCTCTGGCATCTGTTTGATTAATGCCTTGTCTCGCAGTGCGTGGTGACCAGGACTCCCATAATGCATTGCAGACCACTGTCTGGAGAGTTCATTTTCTATAATCTCAATCCCCCAAACCCTTCCATCCTCTCATAGCTTCACGTGATGATGCCTCCCAGCTGACCGAGGCAGTAATGCAACCATTAATAGTGTTGCCATGGTGATTAATCAGAAACCCTGACCCTGAGTCAAAGCCCTTTGTGCTGTTGAAACAATATATTTTTGTTGGGGGGGGGGAGGTGGGCAAGATGGCGTGTATTACATTCTTTGCCCTTGGTGTGACTCACACTTGCAGGTGGTTTACCTGTGCACAGCCACAATTAAAACTATCATTCAAAGTGTCGCTGCTATAGGTGACACATGGGTTTAACAAATGAGATGAGGTGTGAAACGACCGATAAGAATAAACTTAATTGGATCCCTGTGGGGAATTAAACTACTGCAGCAGCCACACTAATAGCATTCAGCAGGGAAAAAGACAGAGATAATGAAAACACATGACTGAAATGAAATAAACAATACAAATGTATGGAACAATGAATGAATGAATGATATATGCAACTATAAAATGCAACTGTTAGGTCCTATAAAAGTATACTCATCTCTGAATAAACATTACAGGGACAGAGATATGAGGAAGGGGTCAAGAAGTATAAACATGTATGATAGTCGATAAAACGCGGATTTACAGTTGGTACATACAAATATTGCTGGTAGACATTATTACATATTTTATAGACCTTCAAATACAATTTTGATACATATAGATAGATATAGTAGATAAGCTGGAGGGAAAGGCTAACCTTAAATCATTACCTTTGGGTTGCTCTTCACTACCACAAGTATAAGTGGTTCTGGTATTTTTTAATGAAACGTACCTACAATCATTTAAAAAGTTTCATATTAGGTATAATGGATATGTTTTTTGTCTAAAGCTGAAACGAGTTGTCCACTACTCAGTTAGTAGATCGACAAAAAGTTAATAGGCAACTACAGTATTTTGAGAATCGATTAATCGTTTAGTATTTTCAAGAAGAAATGCCAGATATTCTGATGGTTACTTGTCTTACATCATAGCAAACTGAAATGATTTGGTTGGAAAAAAAAAAAAAAAAAAAGATTTCAACGGTTTTATAGTCCAAACAATTGTTCAATTCATCAAGAAAATATGTACGGATTATTAGAAAATTAAAATAATTGTTAGATGCAGCATCAATACTATCCCATTTTATATTTCAATTTGAGACTAACTATTCTATTCATAGATATTTTGGGCATTTGTGACAAATTTTAGCATGCACAATATCTGAATCTTGTAGAAAACACACCTCAGGCTTTAGAAGTTTGGTCTACACAACCTCAATTCCTTTTTTTATTCAGATAAGAGGACACACATTTCAGAAATGCCAGCCTTTATACTTCACACCAGACAAGCATAATCAGGAATGGCAGCACTTACTGTCAAAGCAAGCTCCTAGACTAATTTTAAGACTCAAGGGAAATTTGTTTACAGTATATTTTAAGTTTTAGCCTTGAGCACTTAAAATGGCTGAATATAAAATTATTGAAATTGTGAGCATAGATCTTTGCGAGTGGTCTTTATTGCCTTCCCTCTGCTCTTCAGAGGCCACAGCAAGTGCACACGAGCAAAGCCTGGATTAGCGGGTAATGGCTGGCATCAATAGGACTGTAATGTCATTTCGTGATGCATCCCGGTCGTTACTGGCCCGGCATAGAGTGGTCCCCGGCTCGCTGTAATGACTGGGATGTCAGAAAAACAAATGTTATTACACAGCAGTATTAAATATAGCTGTTATTTCTGTGACAGAAGTGGGAGAAGAGAGCAGTCAGCTGATTTATAATGTGTTTCCTTCAGTCAGATGAAAGCACACTGCTTACTGTGTGTCTTCAGCGGCTCAGGAATATTTCACTCATGCAAAGAAACCGTTCCTTTCTTTGGATTTTATTGGAGCTGGATTGATTATTTTTTTTCTAGCTGGCACAAAAACCTAGCTGAATATGATTGTTGTTCATAGATTTATTTTGTATTTCAATACTGCGCGGCATGAAAATCCACAAACAAAAAAAGATGGGTCATTATTAGCTAAATCTGTTGATGTAGTGCCTCTTCGTTAAAGCTGAAATAACTGGGGTTCGCAGTAGATGGCAGCTCTCACTGCATGAACTCACTTCTCTGAGACTGAAAATATGATGTTATTTTAATCAGTAATGCAGCGAAAAGAGAATCAGCCTGTATTTGTATTTATTAGCCACTAGGGTGTAATGTTTTATAATGGTGCTTAAACTGATATAAGTCTTTCTGTATCAGTCCTCTCGGATTTCACTCTCTTCTTACTCTTTAAATGACTTCATTCGTAACCTTTATTTAAAAATCTCGGAAATCATTGAGGTTTCCCTCATTTTCAATGATGCTGAGATACAAGACAAATACAACATAAAGCACAAAACAAGTAAATAATACTCAATGAAAACACACACAGAAGTGAAGTGAAATTACAATCTTAAAACGTGCAGGGGTAGGGAGAGTGTCCAGCTTAAGTGAACATTGAAGGTGGTTCCATGCTTTTGGTGCACAGAAACTAAAAGCAGATTTACCAAATTCATTTGTGTTGAGTGAGTTTGGTAAGGTCCTGTGATCCAATTCAGCATAGATGCTATATATGGTGGTAACAGTCCAACGAGAGTTTTATGGATGAAAAGACACAAATGTTTTTTGCGCATTTGTGCCAAAGAGGTCCAACCAACTTTGTTATACATATATGTAGTGAGTGTCATAGGGTTCTCCCGTGATGAACTGAGTCCAGGAGATTGAGAGTGGTAGCAGCGACATGTCTCTAAATTATGTCACCATAATCCATAATGGAGTTGGTTGTTTTTACTTTAAACAAGCTTTTTGTATGTTGAACAGCAAGGGATTGTTAAGAGATGTCAGCAGACCACTATGGTCTGCATCTTTCCATCATCTAATCATATGCAGCAAAGACTGGTGTATTCTTATTATTGCAGCCTTGTAATGGATAGATTACATCTTTAGGCTATTTTGCAGAGGCACTGTCATTGTGTCCAACACTTAGTGCCGTCCAAGACGATTGTGATTGGTTTAAAGAAATGCCAATAAACCAGAGCATGTTTTTCTCCCATCGTGGAATGCTGTGTGGACTAGCCAGACTCTGTTCCGCAGCGTTGTGGAGGAAGGTCTGACAATGCGAGACTACACACTGCATGACACAACAAAATGTGGAAAAGGCTAACCAAAGGCACTCCTCAAATTGATCTGAAAGATCCTCATTCTCTATAGGGGAACAGTCTGTGAGAGCTGTGTGGAGGCAATCCCAGCCCGCTGATGAAAATATTGACATTTTATGTATGCACCTGAATTCCTAATTGTTTTTCATTTTATACTTCATTTTACTGTATATTCTGTATTGCTAAACTAATGATGCTTTTATTTGTCCCTAGTTGTTCTCTGTATGAGCAGTATTCATAAGCCCTCAGAAGGTCAGTCTACACTGCTACCCAACACTGTCATTCATTATGTGTGCTGCTTTTACTGCCTTTTGAAAATTGTCTCACAACTTGTTATTAAAATGGACATCATCTCTCTGCGAGCACTGGAGGATTTAGGGTAATGAGGGAAATTGCCTGGCAGTGTCCCCGAGCTCAACTCATCCTCCATCAGTGCTGCTCGAGATGTCTGGCTCTCTGTGTAATGAGAAATTTAGCAGCGAAGCAAAAGCAACGTCTCAATCTGCCCTTTCTCTGCACTGTACACATTATTACTGTTGACACAGGTGGAGGAACATGTCTTATTCCATGTTCCATGTGTCAGAAATAGTTATGTGCTGCATTCCAGATGTATGGTAAACAATGCTGGAGGAATAATATCCTTTTAACCATGATTCAAACAGGCACGTTGATTAAAGAAATGCTATTACTTACAGGCTATAGCAGGTGTTGTCGCACAGAGAAGTTATATTGTCACACATAAGAGATCATTGGTGGATCCACTGACCAGCTGGATGTCGAACGTCTTTCCCACCTGTCTGTGTGTTTACGATGGCCAGCCGGAAACTGAGAAAACTTGAAGCTTCCCTTCACACAACTGATTTAAAAAAAGAATAGAAATAAAAAGTTATTTTTCAATACAGTGAGCGAACTATGTTGCTGCCAGAACAAAACAAATGTTATAAGTAGTATATCTATGACCCGTGTCTTCCAAACTAATTCTGAGTCTTCAAGTTTTTACCATCTATGTTCAGTAAAGAGGAGACATATTGCTCAGTGTATGACAAGCAGCAAAACCTTGTGTTTCAGGGCACTATGTTGTAAATAAACAGTCAGAGGTTTGATCCTCACGACTTGTACTTTCCGTTACCATCCATGAGTTAATCAATAACTTCCTCTGCAGACATCTGTGAACTAGTTATTGGTTACATGTGTTTCTATTCAACAGTTGTTCATCCTCTGTTGGGTCAAGTTATACTACTAACCCTTCAGCACGGTATCACGCACGGTAACATTTTGGATCTACCTAATTTTTAACAGTGTATGAACCATATTCCATGCTACAACCCACACCTGCACAGAAACATTGAGCAACATGTAGCTGACATAACTAGCTTATTTCTTTGTTGCAGCAGTTGATCTGGAATTAAGGGTAAAAACTAAAAAATAATCTAGTTCCAGACCATAGCAAAGATGTAATGGTTGCATACTCCTTTTAAACAATCCACAAGAAGAGCATGCTCAGACTTGCTATCAACACCTTTTCTGACTCCATGCATGTTTTAAATTATGAACACCAACTTTTGCCTTCTAACAGGCGATTCAGAGTCCCTTGGTTTAGATACAACAGGCTTTACATCAGTCTATCCTGTTGCTAAATCAAAATCAGTGTGCTGCCAATTAAGATCTGGATCTGAGGATATCACATAACATGTTTCTCTGCAAATGGCTGTTGTCTGTTGATATGTCTTCATCTTTGTGCTATAGGTGTACTTGTTGTCTTTTTCTTCTTATTTCTTCTTTTTGAGCGGAGCTGCTCGGGAACCCAAATGAATTGAAATAAAGTTGTATCGTACTGCTGTTTCTCTGGCCCAAAATGATCTGTGCAACTAGTGTCAGTCAAATTTGACCATAGTTTTGTGAAATGACTCCAGAAAGTCACTGTGCCTGGCCAATATACCACCCCCCATAAAACCACAAATTATCGTTTTTACATTTCAGTTTTATACGGATTAAACGTAGAAAATATAGTGTTAATTAGGTCATTTCAGAACATTTTGTTACCCTTGGACCTTTGGACAATGGCACTTCCTGTGCCATTGCTTTTATGTTCTGTGTATTTCATCCTACCTTTTATAAATTATTTTATCCATCAACAACACCTCAAAGAGTGGTGTTTTACGCTTCTGACAAAAATGCAATATATGCTTCCCTGTTAAGTGTGTTAGGTTTCATTAAATCAATTTGAATTCCACTTACTGTAATATTTTTGGCCACAATTATAGTAGCAGGGAAATATGATATCAGCACATCCCTACTTTAGCCAGAGACATGCTCGCTGATTCCCTCTGTTCCCTTACAGATATGAGAGTGGTATCAATCTTCTCATCTAACTCAGCAAAAAAGCGAATAAGCCTATTTCCCCAAAATGTCAAATTATTCCTAAGAGGTAGACATAAGCACAGTCCTGATTCTGCATGATGGGCATTTGAGTTTGCCCTGCAGACCCAGACATTTGGGGGTGCTGCTTATTTATAAAAACACAGTGGTGCCTAATAACTACATGCCATCTAGGCTTAGTCATTTTAATTTATGAAATTATTTTTCATTTTATTATACTGCAATGTGATTCAAATATCACTGTAACAAAATCTTACTGTAGATTTTTTATATTTTGCTAAACACAATCTTCAAAGTGATTTAGATGTTATGATGTGAACAGTTCTAGTTGATTAACCTCATGTCAGTGCACCCATTAAACTGTGTTTTTATTTTCTCACCACAAACCTCTGTTCTGTAGTTTCCTCATTATCAAACACTCTGCTGGCAAGGCAGTGCTTGTCAAGCACCAGGATGAATCTAGGTTAACTCCAATCACAGAGATGAAAACCCACATTCCCTTTAACAACCCTTACTCCCCTTATTATTGTTCCTCCCAATTAACATAGGGATCAGCGCTCATTAATCATAATGAAACACAAATATTCCCAAATGTTTCCCATCTCTCTTAAGCAATCCATCCTCATTTGTTTTCGCCCACTTAATAAAGATACTACGTCCGCCAGTAGGAAGTATTTTGCATGATGACATTTTTAAATACTGAGCTTTTTTTTTTCTTACCTTTTCAACTTTTTACTTTTGGGGGTAGAAAGTCAGGGTCTGCTACAACATGGGGTTTCAAAATAGGGAGAGAATGCCAAAGAAAAAAAAGACAGTGGCATCATTAAGATTTCCTTACGCTGCCCTTGCTGCTAATTAAATACGGTAAGAACTCTCTGAGGAGGATGAGGTGTTGCTTCATGTCGAAAACCTTGGTGGTGGTTTTTCTCTCTCCCTCTTTGTTGATGATGTGGATAATGAGCAACCTGCCTTACTGGAATCCTGCAATATTTCACTCAGTATTTCATCTTCCGGAGAACCGGGAATAAAATGCTCAGTGTGGTATGAAAGAACAAAAAGGAAAGGCAGATTCTTGGCTCAATAACTTGCACAGTGCACATTTTTATCTTTTTTTGCAAACTGCCTGCACCCTATTTTTCTTATCTCCAGTCTTTCAGGTTAGCACTGAAATTTAAATTTCTTATGTTTTTTAATAATATTGTATCATTATGATACCAAACTGTTTGGTGGAGTGTTACCCATAATGGTGATGTGATACATGCATTTACTTTCTCCATACTCCATAAAAACATACTATTGATAAATGTTGATCAGGTGTATTAGCAACACTGACATGTTCATATTACTGATTAATGAATTTTTTTACTGTATAGCAACAACTAAGAGGTAAAACAACTGTGCAAATGTGAGGATACAAATAAGTATTAGGCTTTTACGAGCTAGCAGTGCACGGTTACCCCTAAATTCCATCAGGCACGTCTGGCTGCGTTCCGTCGGTGCCACGGCCGCCACCAGCAATAGCCACCACTCAAGACAATTCTTGTTATTCAACCAGAAGCGTAAGAGAAGCATCTCTCCGCTCCGCTAAATATATACGCCTATTTATTTTTGACGTGAGCTGCGTGGCGTTCAACAGATAGTGGAAGAGCTTGACGCTCCCGGTGTACTATGACGCGTGGCGGAACAAAACCAGAACGCAGCGCATCCGCACCTGGTGGAATTTTGGGGTTAGTTTTGTCTACAGCCATGCGAGCAGCTCTGCGAGGCTGTACTTAGATGCAGTGATGATTTAAGCTAAATGCTACAATGATATTGCTAACATATTGATGTTTAAAGGTTTAGAGGGTATAATATTGACCATGGTCAACATTTTAGTTTAGTGTATATAATGCTCTCCTTGTATGTGTGCATGCACACAATTCAGCAGTAAGCCAAACTCCATTCAAATGAAAACAGGAGTCAGGATAGCATCCAAACTCCTGGTGCTTAATTTAGCAGCACCCTCATATACAATATGAATGGGAGTGAGAAGCAAGATGCATAATCAAATAATACACTACAGTATAAATGCCACATAGCTACCATGCATCTGTTGTATAATGCTTCAAGTGTACAGTATCCATGGCATGCAATTAAGCTACAATTTGCTAACTTACATGTGGTTTAGCTTACAATTTACTAACATACAGAAATTAGGCTTTATAAAATATTCATCACTAAAATAATATCCAGATATTGTTCTATGTTCTGTGCTAAACTAATACTTACAGACGATGCTTTAGAAGACGTAAAAAAAAGGAAGGATTCCAGCAGATGCTAATTGAGTGCATTCAGCAAAAATATGGCTGGATACTGAAAACTAAAATGGCTGACTTCCTGTCCTGGGTCAAAGTGCATATCAAACAAAAGAAAAATGTAAAGTGCCAAGTGGGGGGCATTAATTCACCAAACCTGAAGGCAGAACAGTTCCCATGCTAACATTTGCTAATTAGCACTAAACACCAACTACAGTTAAGACCAAGGGGGTAAGCTTCTCCTCGGACCGCGAACCTCCTATGGCGCCATTTTGATGCTACAAAGTGATCACCCCCCGTTAGCATCCCATTGACTGCCATTCATTTTAACGTCACTTTGACAGAGAATAACTTTACATCTGAAGCGTTTAAAGACTCTATTTGTCCATTGTTTATTTCTAAAGAAACACGACAATGTATAAAAGGCTCCATTACCTTGTATCTCACGTTATGGCTCTGTAGCAGACGTTTTTGTAAAAATAGGCTAACGATTGTGTCATAACCACGCGACTGTATCATAGTAGAGGAATTACCGTACAGTACAGGAGAAGCGCGCAGGCAGTTTTGTCTCACATTAGCTGTTTAAGTGTAATTACTAATGTTAACTATCATTTTAGTGATCAATAATTAGCCTGTGCCTATGTTATCTCCTTACATATACCTACGCTCTCCGTCTCTGCAAGATTGGGAATGATTGAGATTTCTCTTGGCACAGCTACCAGAAGACTTACAACTTTCAGACATGTTGCTCACGGCACATTTACGTCGTCTCTCTCAGTTGGAGGCTGCGCAGTAACGCTCAGCGCTCACTGGAAAAGTGCTTCTAACGGCCTTCACTGGTCTCCGTCCAGAGTAACAGGATCTGTTGGTCCACTCTTATATACAGTCTATGGTTAAGACTAATGGGAAAGTTGTTAGTTTTACATGTTAATCAAAGTATTGAACAAAAATACTTTTTTTGGCCTGATGATGGCACTAGAGGAAAAGTCACATTAATCATCAAAAGTTGTTTAAATTCATCCTCTGGAGACCTTAAATATCTATTCAATCAGTCCCTCCAGGATTTCGCGATGTCGCGATCGCGCCAATTCACGCGAATTCAACCAATCACCGCAAATTTGGTGCGACTCGCAATTTTGACCAATCACCGCAACTTTTCCGCACATTTGACCAATAACCTGAAATTTCCCGTGACTTCAACCAATCACAGCAGTCCCACATGCACTCTGAGAGCCAATGACCAATCGGGAGTGAGAACGGGTTGATCATTTTCTTGTTTTTGATATGAAGATGAGACGTCTGTGTGACTCATTTACCAACAAAACGTACAGCGAAAGACCATGCAAAACATTTCAGACCATCCGATACATTTTAACATCAATGTAGACTAACGATTTAAAAGTTGCTTAAGTTTCTGCCGTTTCCATCCTGACTGTCGGCTCTCTGCAGCGGGTGGGGCTGCTGCTCCGTACCCCCCGCGACTGACGCTTGCACACACACAGACACACATACAAACAACACACACGGTGGATGAAGGAGAAAAAGGAGATGAGACGACACGATGACCTAAATTGAGGACAGCTACGCTCGTTATTGTAAGTGCAATGATAAGTTAAGGTCAGTACTTTATCAAACTGTATGAATGTGTGTCCCAGCCCAGGCCAGCATAGGAAAATAACTAACAATGTAAAGATCAACAAGCCATTGACAGATATGTTCAAATTTGATTAATTCAATAAATTATTATTTTTTTGTCTTAAATCCACCAGCCATTTTCATATTATACCAACATTTACAGCATCCTAAGCCTTTTTGGTAAGGTTACTAGGAAAATTCAGCCCAGAGTAGTTTTATTCTCCCCAAAACAAGTTTCCTTTTTATTTTTAAAGAACTATACAAAAAAAAAAAATCACAACTTTCACTGTCTTCATTGCAACAAACATACAAAAGACATCACAACTTTTATCGCAATTTTTTACAAAAGCTCCTGCGAATTCAGGCATTTTGGGCTGCAACAATCTCAAAAAAAGGCCGCGAAATCCTGGACGGACTGATTCAATAGTCACAAGATTTTTCACTCTGAACCACAAATGTCAACCTCATGAGTGGAAATGTCAGTGGATCACTAAATTCATTAGGACTAATCCTCTGGTGATCATGGATGCGTGTACAAACTTTCAAGGCAATCCCTCCAATAATTGTTGAGATAAGTATGTCCATCTGAACGAAGTGGCTTATCGGCTGACGGATTGACAAACAGACCGGCATTGCCATCGCTATAGATCTATACCACTAGCATGGCAGAAAATAGTTTCTCTTGGGATTACATCATCATCGTTTGCAGTGGCATTAAGATTTTAAAAGTATAGATATAAGCAGAATTTTTACAATCTTAAAAAACGTGTATTATGGTTGCAGATTACCATATTTAAACTGAAAGACATAATGCATTTTTAGTGTATGTTTTTAAGATTAACAAGTTTTATATTTTTACTCGGAAGACTACTTACCAGACAGCCCCTGTTGTGCACACACATTTCTCTGCCTCCACTCTACCATCAGAGTAGCGGTGGGGATGGTGGAAGGAAAGCAGTGTACCCTGTTATGCAAAATGCAAATGTGAACTTTGCAGAGAGACCAACTTTGATGCCCAGGTCTCCTTGGTTAGCTGAGAAAGAACAAAAGGACCAGTTGATGTGCCTCCATGTCTGACGAGGTGCCTATTTGTGGTTTCAGTGGGAGGTTAACAAGAGTGCTGTGGCGACTGTACCTGCAGATAACACAAAGGTGGTCATGCTAACTCTGTGGGTCAGTGCACAGCACTTTGAATGAGTTGGTGCATGCAAAAGTGAGGGACTTCTCTGACTTTCTCTCAAGACAGAAATGTGGATACCTTTTAGCCAAAGCCAAAGTGGCGTCTGGAGAAGGCCGTGTTGTTGAGTTGGTCAGTCAGTTCAAACCCATATACTGTAGAAAACAATTGTTTGTAAGTGGACAACTTGTTTTCCGTTTTTCACTTTTTTACAAACATACAAAGATGCATACATACTAAGTGTCTGAAAATATACTTTGATTCATTCCTTATTAGCTCTGTAAAGCAGCTATAATCAATATATATAATAACAATGTGTCAAATGACAAGGTGAAAACAATGTAAAAATGTGAAAGGGATAGCAGATGAACCTAAAGAGAATTATCATCTGATTCTACAGATGCCCTTTTCTTTACTGAGATGTATAGTTTCAGCTCATTGTTCAGCTGTTCTTAGCATTTAGCAGCTAAAAAGCCAAATATTTCCATCTGGAGTTGGTAGAGACCAAAAACAGAGCTAAAAACAGAATGAATATTGGACTTACATTCGCCAGGTGGCCAGAAACACAACTCCAAATGAATGATACTGTTGCTTTATAACTGAATGCTGAAGTTCACCATATAAGGTGATCATATGTCAAGCACCCAAGTGGCAAAAAAAACCCAACCCTACTGTATTGCAGGTGTAACTGGACAATGATCACCATAAGTGGCATGCATTAGTGTTTGCTACAGTTTCTTTATGATACTACCAACTGAAGATGCCAAATAAGATACACATAGTGGCTTTAAACTAGGTGGAGTGGTAGCATTTGTTGGTCCATCACTCATCCGTCTCACGGAACAGATACACTTCTGGTTTATCAAATGTAACAATTCTCACTGCATGGTTGGTAAAGTGTTATCTCTGTAGGCAGCTGTTCAAATCACACCGTTCTCCATCTATGTGTTGTGAACTTGTATCTATGATGACTGATCAAGGCCCCTAGCTTTACTACGAGCTTTCTGGTTACAAGAAAGTCATTTAGATCTACGGTGGGCGAGGAGAAAATAAATGAGAAGCCTATACCTGAAAGGTGTTTTGGTCGAGCAACTTTTCGGACATTCTTCTACCCAGCCTGGTAAAGACTGATTTGTCTTTGAAAGAAGTCTGTCTGCCTGCTTTCTTCTGCTAACAGAACAGTTGCTTCTCAGAACAGTGGCACTGTTATGGTAATATTATTATTATGGTGGTCAGAGTTAGTGTAGATTGAATCGATGGATGCTTACTGACATAGCATCCAATTCCCAGCCTTGTTTTGGTTGTTTATCGCTAAAGAAGCTCATATATATATATATTAAATGAAAGTCTGAATATTGAATGAACCTTGAATATATTGAATGAAAGTCTGAATATATTGAATGAATGTCTGAATATATTGAATGACAGTCTGAATATATTGAATGAAAGTCTGAATATATTGAATGAAAGTCTGAATATATTGAATGAAAGTCTGAATATATTGAATGAAAGGCGTGTTGACGTTAGCCTGATGAAAGGTACTTGCCTGACCAAAGAGGTTCCTTTCATTCGTTTTTCCTCGATGAAAAAGTGAATAAACTTCTTCATTGGGAGAACGGTACTGGATACGGTTATCGTTACCAGTGTTTTGGCCCGTACATGCATTCGTCAGTGTGTTAATAATCTCTTCATTGCTCAAAATTGCTGACACTAGATTTCTTGCTGATTCGCTCATAGTGTTACACTTCGGTTAGGATTAATCACAACGAAAACACAAGATGGTGGCAGACAATGACATCAGATTCCATTTCAACTTTCATTCAATATATTAAGACATTCATTCAATATATTCAGACTTTCATTTATATATAGATTCAAGGTTCATTTGATATATTCAGACTTCCATTCAATATATTCAATGTTCATTCAATATATTCAATGTTCATTCAATATATTCAAGGTTCATTCAAAATATTCAGACTTTCATTTAATATATTCAAACTTTACACATACACACACACACACACATATATATATATATATATATATATATATATATATATATATATATATATATATATACCCCATCCCTCAATACCACCACTGAGGTTCCCAGTGGAGCAGATGTGTTACTGTAAAGCAGGGCATTGCAACCACTCTGGTTAAAGAAAGGTTAAAAACATAAATGTTAGCACCCTCTGTTCTTTTAGAAGATGCTTTTTATAACTGACCTGGTCGCAAAGCAGATTCATTAGATGGAGTATATGGCATTGATTGTCACAGCTGTGTAGTGAAAGATTGGTCAATAAGCGGCATTGCATGCTGTCATGTTTATTGCCTTGTTTAATAATCCATCTTCATCTTGTGAGAACAGACTGTATCGTGCATTTGCATGATGAAACAATGGGGCACATTTAGGGTGTCAGCTGCTTCTTCTCCAAAATGATGATAATGTGATCATGAGCAGTGATGCGATGCATGCTATTAAACAATAGCTCATTGGATGAAGTACTGTGTGTCACAAACTAAATGGGTGTTGGAATGTGTTGGTGAGCCACGGCGGTTTGATTTTCACCCAAAAAAAGTCATTTTGACCCTTTGGTTGGTTGTCTGATTCCAAGATATGCAGCAGTAGCAGCATAGCAAAAGGCATGTTCCAATTTTTTTAATTATCAATTTCATTTATTTTGAGAGAGAAAAACACATTGCTGTTAATTCTGATTCCTTGCACTTGGTGCTGACTAATATCGACCCAATGTAAGTTTATTTAGGTTCAATGGTGAAATCAGACTGGCAATTTAAACCATCAGTCAATTTAAGGCAAACAGTAGAACATGCCTGAATAATAATGTTAAAAAAGGTAAAATACAAAAACAAACATGTACTGTAACTAAGTAAATAAATTAAGGACAATCTGACAATAATATACAGTAGTGTGGATAGAAAGGCAACCTCATACTATGTGAAAATACTAGATGGATCCCCCTCAATGATACTTGTCCAAAGACATAATGACACCAATAATATTGAATAGTAAGAGGAAGGTATAATAATGGTAGATAGATAGATACTTTATTGATCCCCATATAAAGTGTATACAGAGACAGAAAAGAACTGCATTCACATGAAATCACTATGTTCAAAAATGTATACCATAACATTACAATATAGTATAGCAGCATAGCATTCCTGTTGAAACTGAAAAATCACATAATTTCTCTATAACATAATAAAAAAGTTATAGGAAGGGGGAAAGGTCAACTTCCTTATTAAGGGCCGGAAAAGAAGTGGGCCTCAGGGTATTAATGTAAAAGGTCTCCCATTGGAGATGTTTGAGTCTGTCACCACCCCTTGGATTTTTTGGAATAGCCTGAAGGGCCATGGCTTTCAAAGTATCTGGGTTAGTGTGGCCAACAGTCTTGTAGTGCTGTGCCATGGGGTAATTGGGGTTGTGGGTCCTGATGGCGTTTTTGTGTTCAGCCAATCCCTCCCACAGCTTGTGTTTTGTGTGGCCGATGTAGAAGCAGCCACACTCACATTCAAGTCTGTAAACATATGTTGTGTTAGAATTAGTAAGCTTTCTCCATAGGGCAATATGCAAAACACTTGTATATAGTGCTGTCCGCTTTTAATCCAACTGCCCAAGACGCATTACCAATGGCTCTGTTATTTTCAGGTAAGCCATGACAGTGTGACAGTGATCCAGCATGCACAATACCAGGGCCCTGGAAATGAAGCAGCGAATCATTCATTTGATTACTTACACTTGTGCTTTTCCTACTGTGACATGTCAAAATGTCTTTTGTGAAAATAGTCAGTTGTCAACAAAACTAATTGCAAGCCTGCAGCAGTGCTCATTTAATTGTTTTGGCAAATCACAATTAGATTGACAGGCTATTATTTGCATTATTGCAAGGGTTAACACACAATCATTTTATACTCATTTAAAAAAAAAAGCACAGTTATATATATATATATATATAAATAAATGGTCACCCATCCAGTAAGGGCACCTTTGTTACCATCTGGATTATAATATTAATACATAAAGTATACTAAAAAAATTCAAACTAAATATGCATGATTTTTGAGTTTGGTGTTGATACATATAACAAGTCCTCCAAACCATACGACGATATAGGTTGTTTATTCCTATCCTCTAATACGACCCATAGGAGTGTTTTATACCCCTAGTGGTGGCAGGAAATACAACCCACAGGAGCGTTTTTCGTACTCATATTAAATCTGTTCGAAATCCACTGTTATATTATTAACTTTGGTTATGTATGTGTGACGCAAAACGTGACGTAGTTCCATTTGTTCCATAAAGTTAATAAAAAACTTGCAGTTTACTATTATTCTTAAATGGGACACAAACCCCAGTCTCCTGGGTGAAAGTCCTGTGTTTGTTTGACCCATCCACCACGCCCTTATGTGGAATTTGGCGCTGTTAAAATTAGTCACCTTACTTACTGCTTTGCTCCCGTAATAGTTACAAGAGGCCACTAGAGGGCGCTGCCACTATAAACGTTAATATCAGTCATAATTTCTGCTTGAACTAACAACCTATGGGAGCGTTTTTCGGTTGAGGACAGTCTTGTCCCATAATGCAATGAACGTTGTGGAGAGTGGTGACACATCTTGTTGAACAAAATAGCTTTCACAAATTGTATAGAAACTCCCAAAGCAGTATGAGGATTGCTGTTAAGTGTGTTCATAGAGTATCATCATGTAGTATGTTCCCATCTCTCAAAATGTCTGTCAAAGTGAGTCATTTTAAGATGCTTGCTGAGCTTGTTATGATATCTGCACCTTTGTGATCGATCAAACAGCTTCTAAATCCTCCCATTCCCTCAGCTGCCTCAGTCACTCTTTCACTGAAACTATTGTTGAATGTTGTTCTTTGAGTTTGTGTCACTGCCATTTCTGGCTCCCCTAAGGTTACCACTGCCTTTTCAATCTCGGTGTAACCCCACTGGTAAGCTGTGTAAAAAATACAAACAATAGAAAGCTATAGCATTCAATGCATTCCATTAAGTTTCTGTTTTGCACACACATTTGGCTTTGTTTTCAGTATAAAGCTGCCTTTAAGCCACAGTGCCCTAAAATGCTACAAATACATGCATGCAACAAATACTGTATTAGTGTCTATGCAGTGCTTTGGTACACAATTACAAAAGTTAGGCTGGAAGCAAAGAGGGAGATACATTACACGTACATTGCATTCAGCTTACAGATGCTTTTGTCCAAAGTGAGACAGTACCTCCGTTGGGAGAGATAGATGTCATCAAAATTTGTAAGTACATCTCAAGTGTGTGTTCAGTGCTGCAGGAAAGGAGACATTAGTGAGTGCTAGAATGTGTGTGTCTACATCTGAAAGTGTGTGTGTGTGTGTGTGTGTGTGTGTGTGTTTGTGTGGGGGGGGGGCCAGCAGTGACTCTGCTGTTATGACTTCACTGGGGTCAGAATGGAGAAGAGCCTTCACCGAGATGAGTGATCACAGGGTCCTTAGGGTGACAGGGTGACCATTCATCTAGAAGCAGAGGGGCAGTGTTTTGGACTAACTGCAGAAGCCTGGTGGCAGAGGCAGGGGCTCCGGGGAGGAGAGAGTTGCAGTGGCCCACAAGCAGGAGATGACAGGCACCTGGGTCATCTCCCTAGTGGGAAACAGGTGGTACTTATCCACAGAGGCGGGCTACTGCAATAGAAACAACGTTGTTAATGGTGACCAGTAGTGGAAGAAGTATTCAGATCACTCACTCATACTAATACCACACTGTTAAAATACTCTGTAACAAGTAAAGGTCCTGCATTGAAAATCTTACTTAAAAGTATATAAGTATCATCAGGAAAATGTACTTAAAGTATTAAAAGTAAAAGTACTCAGAGAAAACCTCACATTTTAGAAACTGGAACTGATCCAAACAGTTCTTTCAGTCAGCTAAGTGTTTATTCTGCTAATAATTTTAGCTGTACTTCTAGGCCTATATATTATTATTATTATTATTATTATTATTATTATTATTATTATTAATAATATTATTATTATTAGTTATAGTAGTGTAACTTATAATAAAACATAATATTTTATAAACGACGTGTAAATTAACTAGTAACTTAAGCTGTCAGATTAATGTAGTGGAGTAAAAAGTACACTATTTCTCTCTGAAATGTAGCAGAGTAGAAGTAGAAAGTGGCATGAGAAGAAAAGACTCAAGTAAAGTACAAGTACTTAAGTACAGTACGTTACATTTCACCACAGTTGGTGACGGACATGTCTCTGTGCCTGTGCGGTCATTTTTTCCCCTGAAGGAACTCAAGCTCTTGTCCCAGTTGAGTTTTAGGTGAAGCTGAAGAATAAAAATTGGCTTTAGTTGAGACGGAGCACCGAATTTGTGCTCATGATAGTTTATTCATTAATTTATGCTCTGTTATCCATTCATACTCACTGGAACTTGGCTGATCGACGACAAGACAAATCTTATTAAAATCATATTTCATATTCCAAAATTGGAACAATGAGCTAAGTCATTGAAACTGGCAAGAAAGCCCTTAAATGAATTTATTTACTTGAGACACTTAAGTTTATTTGAAATCGCCCTTTAGCCATTTATTTTGAATTTTTTTCCGGCAATTGTCCCCCCCCCCCCCCCCCTTTCATCCCTCTCCTCGACCCTAATCATCCGTCCGAACACTGTATCGTAAAACTGCTTCTATTCTTTAATATGTGGGGTATTAGTGTTGAGGCTTCACGCACAGATGACAAACTCTGGTCTCTTCAGATTGAGGGAACTTTATTGAACACACAGTACCAGGAGATGCATGAAGTTCAGCATTCAAAACCATCTCAAAATACATGGTGACTTTCTACTGTATTGTTTATCGTTGTTTTAAGCTCCCCAACGTCTCCTTCCAGGCAGCGCTGCCTAACTAGGATTAGGCAATGGTTATGGTTATGGTTAGGGTTAAGGTTAGTGTTAGGTGCCTTGAAGTCAACGGTTGCAGCGCTGCCTGGAAGGAGACCTTGGGGGCTTAAAACACCATCAAGCTACTGTATTTATCTTTCTCTGTTTTTGCTTACATACAGTATTCTGGTTACATATTTTATATAACCTCCTCCTAATATGGTTATGAACGTGTTTATCCTGCCATTCTGGTGTCCATCTCTGCTATCTTACTGTAGGCAGAGGTCAGAGGTGAACAGATGAACTTGAAAATAGTAGTTGTGGCTCTGTCTCACACACAGCTGTCATCCTTTCTCACTACAGTCTAAAGTTACTTGCATCAGTGAACACAGTCAGGGTTTCCACAGGGTCTTAAAAAGTCTTAAAAAGTCTAAAATTTCAAAATCAATATTTTTGGTCTTAAAAAGTCTTAAATTAGCTGAGGCATTGTGCTCTTGTTCTTAAATAATTTTAAACAGGTCTTACATGTTCCTAAATCCATGCAATGCTACCTCTAATGCTCGTTGAAATGTTTTTTTTTTTTTTTTTTAATTCTGTGGTGTTGTAGTTCTTTATGTACAGATCATTATTACTCTGTATTGCTTTTATTTAATTTTAAAAGTACTTTTGTGACTCTGCATTTCATTGTACTTTTATGTCCTGATAAAGTTGTTAAGTTTCATTCATAAAAGTCTTAAATTTGACTTGTTGAAACCTGCAGAAACCCTGCACAGTACATTACAGTTAAACAGTAAAATGATTATCATAATTAACACACTATTCATATATTGACATTTCACGTATGCACACATGAATTTCAATCCCAACACATACCGTACAATAGTGTGGTCTTGTTAGTGAACTGCTACCTAAGGAAAAAGCTAGGCCTACTGTATAAAGCACCTACAATTTTTATTTTCATGGATCAATGAGAAACATTCAGCACCAGGACACACTTGCAAAACCTCCTTTGAGCTTCTGCGTCATGCTGTTTTGTCTGACGTTAATTTGAATATGTGCACGGATCCAACTGCTCTTTAAAGGACCCATTTTCATCTGCAGTAATCTTGTTCTCAGCCACAGTCGGATATTTTCAAAAACAGGACTCTCGTCCTTGAGCCTTTCGCAATATCACTGATATTTTGGTTTGTGGTTGAACGACGGGCACTGTTGTCCTGTTTTCTCTAAAAAGATATGTCTATGTAGGTACTTGTTTGCTTTTTATCCGAGGCAAAGTTGCTTGCATCCTGCTTCATTTCCTTCTTTTCGTGTTTGGTCACTGCTTTTTGAACCATTTGAAAGGAGCCATGAGACTGAGTGCTGCGTAGTATGAAGTCACTAGACTAATTAAGTACAATAGCCCTTATTAATGGAATACATTTTGAAACCAGTTGAAAGTTGGACTGATAAGAACAAAAAACCTAGTTGGTTTTCTCTTCTCTATTTGTCATCTCTCCATGGGGCAGCGTCCCACTAGGAGAGAAAGAAACAAAGAGAGCAAGAACGAGAGGGAAAGAAATATGATTGATTGCATGAGTATTACAGTGTGCAATGCCACCCTCTGTGGTTTTGATCTGCTTCAAGTTGGAAGTGAATCCTATGTGCCTCCTGGAGTTCACAGGCATGTTTGCCTTTTGCTGTGCCAATGAGAGAGTGAAGGGATGATAAGAGAGAGAGAGAGAGAGAGAGAGAGAGAGAGAGAGAGAGACACACACAGAGAAACAGAGAGCATCTGAATGACGCAGACAAAGGCACAGACAGACAGACAGCGATAACGTCTTTGTATCTGCAGCAAAATTCTTTTTGCTAGTCAAGTGCTCCGATTTTTCAATTGCTGGCTTTCCAAACGGATGCAAAAACGAAGATGTCGGCGCGTATGTCTCTGAGCAATTAAAGTGATGTGTCTGTGTCTGTCAGCAAACATTGTCACCGTGCAGGTCTTTAGTCATCAGTGTGCAGGTTTTTATGTTGCTAACCGCCAGAACGAACACAAACACACACACACACACACACACAGTTAATATTGTGTATGTTTTGTACATTTGATCAATCTGTCTTCATGGATCTCCAGTTTGCATGACATTTCTGACGTTGCAATGATGAACAGCTCTCCGGCTGTGAGATCAGTGTAGACATACTGCAACAGCCACTCAAGCCACAACTACATGTCACGGCAACAATAGTAATTGCTGTAAATGATATGCAGGTTTGTGACACCTGCACCGTGACAGTGTGCAAAAGACCTAGATCACAGCAGACATGTTGACATGACATAGTAGGACAAGCACAGGTGTATTCAAAACCGTTAATGATTGGCTGCATTCCACTTAGGAGAGGCCCTGGTATTGTGCATGCTGACTCACTGAAATAGCTAACTGGGACACTTAATGGAATTGAGCCATCGTTAAAGTTATCAATTTTAGCTGTGCTTTTCCTACTATGACAAGTCAAAATGTCTGCTGTGAACAAGGTCCATATCACCATAAAGAACAGTAATAAAAAACATGTACAATATAAATACACAGCAACCATCCAAGTTTGAAACGAGCAAAGCACCAACCCACTGATGTCAAACTTCCTCCTGTTGTTATATTGTCAGAAGTAGGATGATTAGTAGTAGTATTTTACATTTTAAAATTGTGTTTCTGCAGACATTATATAGTGGGTGGTAGCAGAGGAAAATGGCTCTCTCCTCTCCTGCAGAGGGTGCCGTAGCTCTGTTCATTTTGATGTCATTGCTTCTGTCAGTTGCACAGACATTACTGATGCTCAGTGAAATATGATGCACTGCTGCAACTTCAATGATGCCATGCACTCTTGTTACATAAAGGTATTAGACTGATTAGGTTTTAGAGTGAAAAAACAATCATGCAATTTGTAAAATCATACAGTATGAAGCAGGTTTTTGGGCACACAGTACTAAACACCTTAAAGCTAAGGTTTTATAACATTACAAAAAAAAATAAAAATGTTCACATAATGTGCTACCGTCAAAATGAGGTGACATACATACAGAAGCCCTAAGAGGCAAGTGAGGAAAAAAAATATTCTCGTAATCCATTTTCTGATTTAAGTCTGAAGTCTGATCTAAATTGTTTTCTCTCCTTAGATTCTGACTGAAAAACAGGTGAAAAAAGGGTTTTGGCAGGATAATCTTTCTAAGTTCCTGTAAAAACAAAAAGAAATTGTTTGTCAGGTGAATTTTTGTTCCGTGTTTGTTGTTGTAATGCTCATTTCAGCCACAAGAGGCTGAAGTGTACCATTAGCCCATGTTTAAAATAAGACTAAAAGTATTCATGTTTTCTTCCTCAGGGCTATTTCACAAAACCAAGATGAGGGATTAAGCCAGGATTTCCCAGTTATCCTGGCTCAATTTAGCCTTGACTCGGTTTCACAAAAGCAGAGGCACATAAGTTACCATGGAGATTTATTCTGTGCAGCTAGCCTGGTCCCGACCAGACTAACAGCTAAGATTTATTAATCCTGGGGCCTGTTCTGTTCACTCAGCAGTGCTTTTACCTTATTATTATTATTATCAGCCTGCTTTTAAATACAACTGGTGCATATTGCTGTTCAGTTAAGCACTGTTATTATTTAAAGTGGTGATCATTATGTTTTATAATTATTCATGTGACATTGTTACTGTTATATTGCTGTATGAAAACTGCTGTTCATATTGTTTTTAGAAGTTTGATGAATATATTATGGCAATTGAGATAATTAGAAAAAGCTGGTACAATTTCAAATGTGTTTTAAATTAAGTCTGTTACGAATGATGCATTATTTTATTTTTTTAATTCTTTAACAATAAAGGATCATGGTTGTTCCTCTTCCATGTGCATTGTATATTTGGCATTCTTAGCACACAATTTGTGTTGTCCAGTAAACTGGGACTATAATTTGCGAGGATTGTACAATTTAAAGAACATATTCTAATTGTACAATCCTCCCAAATTATAGTCTTATTCACTGGACCAGTAACTATAGTGTGGTAGGCTACTGTACGTTCATGTGACAACGGGGAGAGGACACCCCAATGGTTTTTGACCTTATATTTTAGCTTGGGGGAAATAACTGATGAATATACTCTGCATTCATGTTTACAGTGTGCATGGAATTTATCACTTAATTATCTTTACAGTTTCTAAATTTTCTGAAGAATAAAAAGTCCAATCTCTTCAGTGTCTCTTTTCTATGTCCATATATACAAGGGAGCAAAGCATATAATATCTAAAGAAGGAAACTTGGCCTCTGTAAAAAAATAAATAAATAAAATAAACGCGAGAAAAAGTGTGTTAGATAATAGCGGACTGACTGAATGATAGTCTAAAAATATACATTTATGAACTACTGCTCTTAAAGGAGAATTCCGGCCAATTTTTCATCAACAGCGGTTGGTGCAACGACGTGACAGTGATCCAGCAGTATTGTTCTCCTGACCTGGAGTATTTCACCATAAACTGTAAGCCTTTTTATTCACCCCGTGAGTTCCATTCATTCATTCTGGTCGGTGTTTACATCTCACCGCAGGCCAACGTGCAGGACGCACAGCGCATGCTTGCCGACCAGATACTGTGTGTGGAGCGGACCAACCCGGACTCCCTAGTTATTGTCCTTGGTGACTTTAATAAAGGGAACCTCACTCATGAACTCCCTAAATATAGACAACATATTAAATGCCCGACCAGAGAGGAGAACATTCTGGATCACTGTTACACCACAGTCAGGGATGCTTATCACGCCGTCCCCCGTGCTGCACTGGGGCACTCTGACCACGTCATGGTCCACCTGATCCCCGCCTACAGGCAGAAACTAAAGCTCTGCAAACCTGTAGCGAGGACATTAAGGAAGTGGACCAGTGTAGCTGTGGAGGATCTCCAGTCGTGTTTGGATTGTACTGACTGGGATGTGTTCAGGACTGCTACCCACAGTCTGGATGAGTACACAGAGGCTGTGACGTCATACATCAGCTTCTGTGAGGACTGCTGTGTTCCATCAAGCACCAGGGTGAGTTACAACAATGACAAACCCTGGTTCACAGCCAAACTCAGAAGGTTAAGGCTGGCTAAGGAAGAGGCGTTCAGGAGTGGGGACAAAGACAGATTTAAAGAGTCAAAGTACAAATTTAGCAAGGCAGTGAAGGAGGCTAAACATCGGTACTCTGAGAAGCTCCAACGCCAGTTCTCAGCTAATGACTCTGCGACTGTCTGGAAAGGACTTAGGCAGATCACCAACTTCAAGCCTAAAACCCCCCACTCCTTCAATGACCGACACCTAGCCAATGACCTGAACGAGTTCTACTGTCGATTTGAAAGACAAAAGGACAGTCCTGACACCATCCCCCACGACACCTCCCTACAGCTACAGCCACTGTGCATCACCTCCACCTCGCCCACCTCAGCAGGGTCCTGGGCCCCCCCACCAATGCCCTCCTTAAAGGTCCCCTCCACCTCCACCCCCCCTCCCACCTCAGTGACGACTCTCTCCATTCACGAGAGGGACGTCAACAGACTGTTCAGGAGACAGAATCCCAGGAAAGCTGCTGGACCGGATGCTGTCTCCCCATCCAGCTTGAAGCACTGCGCTGACCAGCTGTCTCCACTGTTCACAGACATTTTTAACACCTCACTGGAGACATGTCACGTGCCAGCCTGCTTCAAGACCTCAACCATAATCCCTGTCCCCAAGAAGCCAAGGACCACAGGACTTAATGACTTCAGACCCGTCGCCCTGACCTCTGTGGTTATGAAGTCCTTTGAGCGCCTTGTGCTTTCACACCTCAAAGACCTCACCGACCCCCTCCTGGACCCCCTGCAGTTTGCCTACAGAGCCAATAGGTCTGTAGACGATGCAGTCAACCTGGCCCTCCACTACATCCTCCGGCACCTGGACTCCGCAGGAACCTATGCCAGGATCCTGTTTGTGGACTTCAGCTCTGCCTTCAATACCATCATCCCGGCTCTGCTTCAGCAGAAACTCTCCCAGCTTGGTGTGCCTGACTCCACCTGCAGGTGGATCACTGACTTCCTGTCTGACAGGAAGCAGCATGTGAAGCTGGGGAAACACGTCTCCGACTCACAGACCATCAGCACCGGATCCCCCCAGGGCTGCGTTCTTTCTCCTCTGCTCTTCTCCCTGTACACCAATAGCTGCACCTCCAGTCACCAGTCCGTCAAGCTTCTGAAGTTTGCGGACGACACCTCCCTCATCGGACTCATCTCTGATGGAGACGAGTCCGCCTACAGGTGGGAGGCTGACCACCTGGTGACCTGGTGCAAGCAAAACAATCTAGAGCTCAACGCTCTAAAGACAGTGGAGATGGTTGTGGACTTCAGAAAGAACCCAGCCTCACCTGCCCCCATCACCCTCTGTGGCTCCACAATTGACACTGTGGAGTCTTTCCGCTTCCTGGGAACTACCATCTCCCAGGACCTCAAGTGGGAGCTGAACATCAGCTCCCTCGTCAAGAAAGCACAACAGAGGATGTACTTCCTGCGGCAGCTGAAGAAATTCAACCTGCCAAAGACAATGATGGTGCACTTTTACACAGCCATCATTGAGTCCATCCTCACATCCTCCATCACCATCTGGTACGCTGCTGCCACTGCCAAGGACAAGGGCAGGCTGCAGCGTGTCATTCGGTCAGCTGAGAAGGTGATTGGCTGCAATCTGCCGCCGCTCCAGGACCTATACGCCACCAGGACTCTGAAGCGTGCTGGAAAGATTGTGGCTGACCCCTCCCACCCCGGACACAAGCTCTTTGAGCCACTCCCCTCTGGCAGGAGGATGAGGTCCATTAGGACCAAAACCTCACGCCACATAAACAGTTTTTTCCCCTCCGCCACTAGCCTTCTAAACAAGGCTCGGAATCCATCCTGACTCTCTCCACACCCCACCTCTGGCTCCTCATGCCACTGTACCTACTCTGCTGTAGCGTCCCTTTTCACTACTGTTTAACTTATTTTTACTATTTATTTAAATTTATTTTATCGTTATTAATACGTACTGTGTGTATATGTTTATACTTATATTGTTTATATCTTTTTATCCTTCTTATATTTGTATGTGTGACATGCTCCAACAACACCATGACAAATTCCTCGTATGTGCAACGTACTTGGCAATAAAGCCCTTTCTGATTCTGATTCTGATTCTGATATAACCATGCCCACAGATCATAGACAAAAGGCTCGTTCGAGATGAGCCAGGTCTGCGCAGAATCGATCACCGGCGATCGCGGCCCAATGCATGCCAGTTAGATTTGTGTCCGACTTGATCCAGACTTTCTCTGACGTCATGCACACGTGGGCAACGATAACCTCATGAGATCAAGGCGGCCGCAGTTCTGAGACGCAGGCAGTGCAATTGCTTTTCACCGACTGCAAGACCCAGGCGGACCCAGGGCATGCTGGGAAACGCCGGCCTCTCAGCTGGTTCAGAATCGACTCAACATGACGTTTTATATAAACTTTTTATTGATTTTGAATTGGAGGGATTTTAACTGCCATTTGTCTGATTTAAAGGTTTATTCTGTACAAACCACATGTTGTGTGGCTGATAGTTATGTTTAGAAGTCAGAGAGACTAAATCTGTTCAGATTACAGATCATCTACAGTCTGTTAATTAAAATCAGCAACAGATCATCTACAGTGTGTTGTTAATTAAATTCAGCAAC
The DNA here is from genome assembly GCF_008315115.2 of Sander lucioperca. Classification (NCBI taxonomy): domain Eukaryota; kingdom Metazoa; phylum Chordata; class Actinopteri; order Perciformes; family Percidae; genus Sander; species Sander lucioperca. The sequence goes on along the minus strand of NC_050180.1, from coordinate 8,347,364 downwards.
AGATTGCATGTAGAGCATTTTGAATGCTACTCTGTCATTTAGTAAAACAACTGGAGACTGTGTACAGGCTGATATAAGGGTCTGTTAACATTTTATTAAATCGGAATCGGACCACAGTGTTTCTGTGACTTCCTGTTCAGGCTGAAGGCTGCTGGAATCGGCTGGAAACTGTCTGACTTGACAGTGGATTTTGCTCCCGCCTGCTCTCGTCCACTTAACAGGCGAAGGCGCAGTTAATCTCCAACGAGCCTACTGACTTTAACCAGCTTCTGATCTGCATCTGATACTGAATATGTCTCATTTTGTTATTTTTGTAATGCATTCATCTGTTTTATTGCTTGAAAAAGTTGTACTGTTTAAGTACTTTTAAGCACTTTGTTTGTTGCACTTTATTTGTTTCTGATGGACCATGTGGTGGGAGGCTTTGAATGAAAAATAATGTCCCTCCCTAACTAATCTTGTGTTGTTTTTGGCTGAACATAAATCATTAAGTGCTCTTTAAGAATACAGCTATTCACAACATGGGTAAGGTTTCAGTTAAGAATTAGTTTAAAACCATTCTAATCAAAATATCAATCAACCTACCTAGGTCAAATCTTAAACACTGGTCTATGAATAAGGCTTAATTGTGGTGCATAGGCAGTCATTTAGACACAACAATAGTTTTCTGGTTGAATGTTCAGCTCAAGTCTAGAAGGCCCTACAAGTCATGATGCCGAACATGAATCAGAATAAATTCAGGTATTGCACATCTTTAGCAGACCACTCAAAAATCCACTAGAATGCAGGAAATCACATCTATATAATCCAAAATGTCATGGGGATGGACCTTCAGCTATGTCTGCTTCACAGAATGTAACCAATATTGTCCATCTCCAATAGGCTTCCCCTGTCAACGGCTTTGGGCCTCCCCACAAACCACCAGAATGCAGGGTACAACATAGGTTCAACATCAAATTAATTCCAATTCTCTGATATATGAGCTAACAACTTGTGTGGCTGCGTGTAATTTTGGTCATCCCCCAAAATCTCACTCCAAGGTTTTTTGAAAAGTTGGCAGGTATGTAGCTGTTAGTTGCTAGCTGCTCTCCGGTGAGTGTGTACAGACAGATAGCCGTTAGCTGCTAGCTGCCGTCCGGTGAGTGTATTCAGCCAGGCTTCTGTGATAATCATCCCAATAACAATCCACGGAGTGACGGTGGTCTGGTGGATGTCCTGCATAGGACAGATCATGCCTTCGCAGCGAAAAGTTTAGATTATTTCCCCCTCAAAATAGGTAATTGAGCACTGTAGTGGTTATGACCATATCAGTGACTATGTAACTACATGGAAACGGGATAAACGATGTCTGTGGCTTGCACAGTAATAGCGTTACTGAAGCTTAGCTGTAGCAGGAAAAGGTATAGAGTAGTGTGCAGATCGGAGCGTAGTGTGTGAAGAGTGAAGAGCGGAGTTGTTCACAAGGGAAGAAGCTTGGAGTAACGTAACTATGGAGAATATTGCAGATATACAACACACGGAAGAGCCTTTTGAGTTTGATGGTCGTCCTTATTTATTCGAACCCGAGTATACGGACGAAGAACTAGCCTCACAAGAGTTGGAAAGAACGAGACAGACAGAGGGGAAACAGGCAGATGATCCAAGTGCAAGCTAAAGCTAGCCTTCAGTAACTGGAGGACATAGCAACACCATCGCCGCTCCGTGGATTGTTATTGGGATGATTATCACAGAAGCCTGGTTGAATACACTCACCGGACGGCAGCTAGCAGCTAACGGCTACTACCGCACTACTGTTTTTTTTTAGGGGGGAATACGCTTCAAGACGTGACATGACCCGTCCTCTGGAGGACATATCCACACCACCGCCGCTCCGTGGATTGTTATTGAGATGATTATCACAAAAGCCTGTCTGAATACACTCACCGGACAGCAGCTAACAGCTAACGGCTAACGGCTATCAGCTAGCAGGGCAAGCTAGCTACCGGCAGGATCGAGACAGGGACCAGGGTAGGTGAATTTAAACAATGTCTGAGTTGAAAACGCATCTTGTTGACACGTAAGGGCCCTGTTCATGTGGCACAGACATATTAGTTGCATTTTGTGTCTGTTAAGAGGCACAAAGGCACTCTAAAACTTGCCCCGACAACTGCCGTTTTAGCTCAGGGGACGCTTGTACATGTAGCTGCAGCTTCTCTGTGTTACCTGCACTGATTCGGGTCGGGGTTTTTTCTATCGAAAGTACTCGCGTAGCTATAGCGATCAAGATTAAGATTAGATTAAGTAAAAGATTGGCCGTAATTCTCCTTTAATTGAAAGCATTCAATGAGTCACTGTCATTTGCAAAAACGAACAGTTTTGATTTTGAATTGATCTTCATGGTAAATTTCCTGAGTAACATTATCGTCTGCTTACTTTTAAGGCAAAGAGTACAACGGTTAATTTGTGCAAATGATTAGTAGCCTAATCCTTGAATGGTATGATTAGGATTAGGACAGTTTCAATCCAGAGAAGTGGTCAGTTAACGTATATTTTTAGGCTACTTACGCATTCAGTCGGTCCATGATCGTCTGCCATCTTTCTCTTGTTTCATTAAAGTGGCCATGTTTCTTTTTTTTTTTACACAAATAATGTGTTTCACGTTATCATACTTCTATAAGAAGCTGCTGCTCACTCTGTGTACAGTATGTACAATGTGTATTCTCTATTTTAGCATCAGTAAATCTGTGATCGACCTTGCAGTCTGTTAAAGAAAGCCGTGAACGCGCATCCATCCAAATTATTTCATCCTGGCTCGACCTAGTCGCTCCTCCTCAGCCTGGCTTGGCCTTCATGAAATGCACCAAGCCAGGCTGCACAGATTAGACTAGGTCAAGCCTTGCTTTATCGGTTATCCTGGATTTATAAATTCTGCTTTTGTGAAACAGCCCCCAGGTGAGTTTAAATTTCTCCATGCACTCTAAACACAAGGTACAGATACTGTGTGTTAGCAAGTTATGTAACATTACTATCATGTCTTTTTGGCTAGAAATGTATTTATTCTTGTGGCCGAAATGAGTATTACAACAACACACAGGACTAACTTGGAAAGATTCTCCTGGCAAAACCTATTTTTTTCCACCTGTTCTCAAATGTATAATACGTAACGCATTTTCCTAAAAAACAATATACATACTCATACACAAGTAATCTCGCTTGATTATCACTTATTACCCACTAGAAGTGTGCGGTGGCGTCTGTACCTGCAGAGACCCTGCCCTGTCCCTTCATTTTCGCTTTTATTTTTATTTTGATCAGTCGGGACATTTTGGGGTGTATACAAAGAGCCTGTGGGCCCCAAGTGGGTGTGTAATCCTCAGCAAATAACAATTGTTGGTTGGTTGTGCAGCCCTCTCATTCCTGTTACCACCGCTTTGGCCCTCAGAGTCAACACACGTTTAACTGACACAGAACCACAGAAACAGACAGGATGAAGCTCTGCATGCAGTTATAATACAGCATTGCTGCACCTTTTCCGTGGAGGTATGTATGTTTGTTTTTTAGATTTTAGAATGTAATCCCTGTGAAACAATCAGAAAAGAGCGTTTCATTCCCCTGAATCACTGCTTTTTTCGGCGCTACCTCTCTTCATTTATACTTTAGCCCACTTAACCACTGCCTCTCTCTCTCTCTCTCTCGCTCCAAGTTCATATGGAAGTTAGTCACAATACACATAAATATGGCTACCGCTTTGACAGTTCTGCTACGTTGATTTGAATGGGAATGGCCTTTCTATCCAATTTATTTCCATGACTGTAGTTCTGCTATAGAATTTTTTTCCAGAGAGGAAATGTTTGGGAAATGATATGCTGTCTCTTAAATTAGCCAACCAGGAGGCACATTGAATGATATCATAACCAGTCAGAAGTGAGACATGAGCTTTGTATTATCATTATGCAGCGTTCCAGTGTCCTATGTCTGGAAATTAAAAAGGCTCCTGCAGCCCCCCACAGTACAAATGAAGGATAGATAAGGACAGACGTAGGTGGGGACATTTATCATGGCTTCTATTATATGTGCTGTTCACAAAAGGAAACAGACATTGTGATACCTTTTTAGATATTCCTCCCTGTGTACGTCTCACAAAAGACATTTGATTGTGTATTCAAAGGTTACCTCTGATATTGTTAAGAACAGAATGTCTGATTGAATGTGTTTTATTTACCCATCAATACAACATAATGTGACATAACCCGAGGTCATCATAGAGGACAACTCAAATCTCACCTCAGTGTCAAGTGAGTGATGAGTGAGTGAGAAATGAACAAGCCGAGAGCTGGATAACTCCTGGACTGGTGTGTGAACAAGGACTGTATGATATGATGAAATTATGTTGAACCCAGAGGGTTTTATATGAACTGACTGTATAGATCCTCGAGTCAGTTCTTGCGTAGCTGAACTATCCAGAGAACATACTGTACAGTACAGAGAACATGCGTCCTCAGAGACCTATGGTTATTGAAGGGGTCATGACTCTTTCATGGGTTGAAGAGCATAAAAGAAATCTTCAAGAGGGGAATGTTATGTAGTTACAATATTCAAAATCTAAAAGTTCTTCAGTTCTTGAGGTTTTTCATCCAAAAAATGACCAGGTTGATGTATAAAAAAGTTTTTTTTTTTTCAGTTTTTATAAGTGGAAACCAACATGGTGGAAATGTCAAGCCGGGGATTCACATCTGCCCCAAACACACACACATGCACACACACATAAACACACCTTTTCACTTAGGCATATCCATTTGTCTATGTAAAAGCAAGGTGAGCTGTGCAACTGGAACTACTGTACTCTACAGGACATCCATATTTCCCCTTAAGAGTCCCAACTGAATTACTCTTTCATTCTATTTCTATGCCTTTTTTTCAGTATGTCCCCTTTTTTTTTATCCTTGGGGGGTTCAAAAACAAACAAAGTGCTCTGTGGCTTAGCGACTGTGTCTCTGTGTCAGGACTACACAAAGGCCAACGTGAAATAGTGCATCTCAATCCCCCATGTGAGTCACAAGGCTCTGTTCTGGGTTAGTGATTTTAAGTGCGTTCAGTGGCAGTGTTCCAGGGGCAGTGCAGGTGGCACTGCAGTGATCACATAGTGAACCAGGTATTACAGCAGGGGTGTCAAACGTACGGCCCATGGGCCAGAACCGCCAAAGGGTCCAATCAGGCCCACTGGATGACTTTGCAAAGTGAAAACTGCAGAGAAGTAATTAATTCCATTTCCAAATTTACCTCTTTAATCTCAGAGAATATCCAAGTTCTTTTTCTGTAACTTTACAACTTTAATCTTAGAAATTCAGAGTTTTTTCTTGGAATATTACCCCTCTTTCCCAGGGGCCTCATTTATAAAACCTGTTACGCAAGAAAAAGTTGTGTGAAGCAGGGTGAAATTTGCCGTCGCAACATTCCTCGCAAAAGTCGGGATTTATAAAGAATTTCCATGCGTAAAAATGTGCCCAGTTTTCCGCAACCTTTTGACCATGCGTGTGATTGTGCGTAATGCTCCCAAAGTTTTGTAGACTGCGGTTTAGTGAACTCCGATGGTATCCCCATTTTCCGAACCCAAACCAGTTTTTGTTTTCCTGAACCCAACAATCCCATTCTTTCCAAGTCGACCCAGAGCCGGTTGCGGCGCCCGGCGAGGGGCTGCCAGCAACGGGGAGAGGCAGGGGATCCTCCCACACCGTGCAGCGGACGCTAAAGGAGACTTTTAGTATAAGCGTAACGACAAAGGCACCTGACCAAACATCCGTATTTTACGAGATGGGAGTGAGAATCTGTTGATGTGAGCACACTCTAAATTTTAATAATAAAAGAAAAAGTATGCTATTTATTATTTATTCTAACTCAAACTCATTGGCCTTGGCTCATTTTCTGTGAAGAACATAACAGATAACTTATTTTCAATGACTGCACACGGTACAACCCCCTACACATAACTATTACATATGAGGTGTTTGGGTCTACTGGACCTGAGTGTAATAATTGTAGGTGCTATGAAACTTAACTGTGTCCTCCTCCTAACTGGGCCTGCTGTGTGTGTGTTTCTGTGTGTGTGTGTGTGTGTGTGTGTGTGTGTGTGTGTGTGTGTGTCTGTGTGTGTGTCTGTCTGTGCATCTCTGTGTGTGTCTGTGTGTCTGTATGTGGGCATGTCTGATTGTAGGTGTCTGTGTGTACCTGCTATTCCCACACAAAGTTACAAAATTGTTACATTTCAAGCACGTTCACCTGTTCTGATTAAGTTCTAAGAAATGCACCAATAATGATCAAAAATATTGTTTCTATTTTTTACCTTTTTAATAATTGAATTTCCTTGTTTTCTCACAAAAAACGAAAATGATCATATGATCATAAATGTGATCTCACAGGGGTAAATAGCAAATATGAACCATAAATGATGTATATATCATTGGTAATTGAGCTAAATCTGTTAAGTATAAAGGCTGTGTAACAAAAATATAAACACCACACAAGGGTTAAGGCTTCCAAACAGGATTTTGTTTCGATGTTCTACCTCTGTTAGGAGCACAAATATCTCACAATCACTGAATCGTGTTTTTTCCCCATTTTTTTGTGTCATGATTGGTCATCAAGGGCTTCTTTACAAGGCTGCTATAGTCATTGATTGATTAACATGGACCTTATTAGGACAAATATGGGACAACCTTGGGAGGAGCGTGAGGCTCGTGCATGACCGCATAAGGTAACGCACGTCCGTATTTATAACAAGAAGAGTGCGTACCGGTGTGCGCCGCAAGGTGTTATAAATCAGAATTTTGTTTTTTCGTACGTAAATTCAGACCTTATGGCACACAAAATATTTCAGAATAGAATCTACGCACAGTTTTATAAATGAGGCCCCAGGTCCGTAACATAATTTTTTTCCTACAATGGCCTTAGAATGCTGTCGTAGCAGAAGCAACTTGCGTTTGCCAACATCAAGCTCACAAGAAACTCTGTGGCAGATAAAGTTTCTGATCTCTCTGGAGTGGTTTACTGGTCTGGTAGCCTAGAAATCTAGACGCACCCTAGCAGCAGCAAATTTAATTTGCAGCCAGGGGGGTCTAGGCACTTTCCGTTGGCTTACAAGCTGGAAAAACCAAACTCTAGTCAGGCCAATCACATCGTGTATAGAGTCGGTAGGCGGGCTTATGGCTGCTGCTGCTGGGTACAGTCTTCTGAAAGACTTGGAGCAAAAGTTTAAACTATCAACTAGCTCCGCTACCTTCTTTGTTGCTCTGCCTGGTTGTAGCGCTATCCTATTGCGTGCAGTGGGAATTTGAAAGACAACCGTTTATCCCGCCCCTCGGATTGAGCCCTGCCAATGGTGAGTTCCCAGATCCAACATCTTGATGTGGGTCTGGCTTGTCAGGCTACTGGTCTGGCCCACTTGAGATCAAATTAGGGGTATGTGGACCATGAACTAAAATTGACACCTCTGTATTACAGCTATGTACTGTATATGTGTTTCATTCAGTCAACACTGCTGATCACAAAATTCATGTAAATACAGTTGATGTTTTTTTGACTACGTTTTCATTCAACGTATATATTTAAATTATTTTTGGGCTTTGTTGCCTTTAATTGATAGGACAGGAAGGTGGGCAGGTAAGGGGGGTGAGAGAGAGGGGGATGACATGCAGCAGGGGCTGCAGGCATCGAACCCCCGGCCACTGCTATAACGACTGAGGTTTGGCGAACGCTCAACCAGGTGAGCTACCAGGGGGCCCCTATACAGCATATTTCAACATGGATGTTAACACCTCAAAATTGTGCAAAACGTTGCCTTAACAAATGTTGTACGAGGAAGGAAAGGCCTTCAACATGTTGTTTTAAACTCAAAGATACACGTGATGCATTTTGGTGAAAAACACTGAAAGAAAACATAACTTTTGTCTGTTTACAAGAAAACTCCACAGGACCTTGTTAAGGTAGGGAAAGATTGTGGTTACAACAAATAAAATATCTGTGTCTGGGTTTTAAACTTGTTCATACAAAGTTATCTGGATTGTTTAAAGCTGGCTTCAGTTAGGCTTACTGGTTTACTTATACTGTTTAACTTCAACCTTTAGTGCTCAACTATTTTATATTAATGAGCGTTCGTTACATTCAAGCCATTGCCAAATGAGTTGCTACAAAGCTAATTAAGCCTATCAGCTCCACAAAACTTTCTCTTTATTTCTCAGTATGGCAAAATGGTGCTGTCTGGCGACTTCACGCACAGAAGCTCGAGTGATGCGTTTTACGTCACCGCTGAGAAAGAACAACAGCAGCGTTCAGCTTCGGAGACAAAGAGGACATAAAAACCACAAGATATTGACCTCTTCTGGAAAATCCATCATGTTTTAATTGCGTGGAGGAAGGGTGGGGGTGATGTGTGACCACCACAGGCTTGCATCATGTGGACAGTGTTGTTGTCATTACTTAGAAACAGGGCGACAGAAACTACGCACTATGGCTTTAAATTGACCTACTTTTTGATTAGGATAAGTATCTAAAACACTTCATTAAGTTTAAATAAAAAAGTTAAAATAATAATTATAATAATAAATTTAAATGTATCATCATTAAAAAGTGTCCCATCTGCTAACCTAACCTCCACACCTTTATATTCCACCTTAATACATAAATGACGCACGTCTTTCTGCAGTAATACTAACCATTGAAATCTGATGTAAAATACTATGCTGCAAAATTGTCCAATATGAATCAAATTCCTAGAGACTGGGCTTTATTCTCTCCGTATTAAAGGACAAATCTGGCGCAAAATGAACCTAGGGGTTAATAACGTGTACTGAGTCGACCGTTCTCTGGGATTTGTTTTCATGCTAATCGAATGTTACCAGTTCGCTATTTCTATACCACTAACAAGGCTCAGAATAGCACCACACTTCCACAGACGAACGCCGTAATCAATAAAACATAACTCAAGCACGGCGTTCGTCGTTTGACTGCACTGGATTTGTCCTTTAAGCCAAGACCTCCAGCAAATATCTTTCAAATTGAGAAATACCAACGCAACTTGAGAGAAAACTGGACATCACACACACACACACACACACACACACACACACACACACACACACACACACACACACACACACACACACACACACACACACACAATGACCTCCAGCAAATATCTTTCAAATTGAGAAATACCAGCGCAACTTGAGAGAAAACTGGACATTACACACACACACACACACACACAATCTCTCTTTTACTGAATGATCTTTCAACAGCTGCAGTCTCATCTTTTCATACATCCTTGCTCTTTCCTTGGGCATATGAAGGTCAGGCGAAGGTAATGCAAGGGATTATGGGAGCTCAGCGACTGGTCTCTCTGCCTGCCATGAAAGGGTGAAGTTAATGGCTCGGAGATGAGTGGGAGGTCTCCAATCTCTGCCGCAGGCCATGAAAACGGTCGACTTTTATTGCAGATTGACCCTCACAAGCTGTAGCTGGAGGCCTCTTATCTGATGTTCTGCATGGGGGCCTGGGGAGGATCTTTGCCTGGATTTACAGTTAATGTACCGCTGTTAATGAAGATGCTATGGTCCACTGGCCCCCTTTGCCATGCCATGTTGGGATGTCCATCCCCTCCTTGATCGCTGCATGTCTGCTGTTGGTCATAACTGCCAATAAAAGTGTGCCCTCTCCTCCCCCAGATGACTTTGGGTCAGAGTTGCTGAACTTCTGTTAGCCAGAGAACAACCTCTTATTCAGTACTCCGTCCCGTCATTCCAAAACAGTAGTTAACAGAAAAGGTTTTTGTACTGTGATAGACCTGTGGCTTTTGCAGTGATGCCAGTAACGCGTTACTCTAATCTGACCACATTTTTCAGTAACGAGTAATCGCGTTACTATTTCCAAACCAGTAAGGGACAGTTCTGTATTTATGGAATGGACCACCGGAGGAAAATAGGGGAGGGTCATGTCTTTTTATTTTTTGTTGAGGGGAGGTTCAGCCAACATTTTTTAGTCTGGGCGGGGGGGTCACTCAACTTTTTTATTCATGAAAAGAGCAAAATTTCAAAGTGGCTTGTTTGGTGCATATTTATCCATGTAGCTCTCAGTCTCGGCACCCTAGTAGATGGTTCTGACCGCATACGTGGAGATGGCTGGGGGGGCAGGAGGCCACTGCCCCCCTGGTGGCTCAAATGGGTAATTGCATTGTTTAAAAAATTTGTGGAATAATTACGTCTGGTATGACCAGATATTTTATAAATAACTTAAATAACACAAAACAACTAAATGGTGATAGGCAATACATCAGATTTCATATACTGCTTTAGTAAAAAAAATATTACCTGGCTGATGATGGGAGCAGCAGGACGCAAAAAACGAAAGTTAGTTTCACTAGTCTGGACATCTTGTCGTGCCAACCTTGCAATAAAGGTTTCCTAAATGCCATGTATATAAATGTGATGTCAGCTTACTAATTGATTGCGGGTTTTGTGTAGATTTGGACTTTTATACGTTTATTCCACTTTGTTTAAACGGTGAAGTGGAGAGGCATCGTTCACCTGTTTGGAGCTGGCTGGTGAATGTGACGCCCGTATAGGCCTTGCTGGATACACCGTGTCATTTACCTTTTTGTGGATCTACTGATCGCTGTGGATTACTTTTTTTCCGTGTCGTTGGATTACGGCAAAATATGGATCTTTTTTCTCAACGCGTCTTAACGTTTTATGGTGAGTTTGGAGAGGCATCTCAACAGAATGTAGGTCCAACACTGATTGTTCACTGTTACATTTTAGTTGAATTTAAGCATCTGTCTATTGTGTTCCAAAACAGCCGTGCCGCGATTGGATTTCATAAGGGCGAATTGTTAAATTGTTACAATGTAATTTAAAATCTGCTTTAAAAATAAACATATGTGTTTTGGAATATAATGTTCAGCTTCGGCACCTTTACCTATGTGCTAAAATATACAATGACGAAGCCTAGTGACAAGTCCATAGCAACCAGTGTTGAATTGTTATTTCCCAGGGTCCTTTGGTGAATGGTCTCAATGTTTTATTGTTTTATTTCATATGAATACTAGTTTACTAGAGGAGTAACTTAGTATTTGAAGTAATGCAGTAATACATGAAGTGTGCATTTAGTTTCCATGCTTATTGTGTTTCCACAACAATGTACTGAAATGACCACCACACCATAACAGAGGAGTTATGATGTGTAAGATGAGAATGCAGAGGTTAACTTGTGTATGTTATGGCTGTAAAAATTAAATGGCATCTGTACTTCTTTGCTAAGTGCAAACTTGCATCCAAGGGCAGGGTCATGCCTCTTTTTCAAATCATTTTGGGGGGTCACAGGAAAATTGTTATTGATGATGGGAGGGTCAAGTCTTTTTAGGTTAGAGGCCACAAAACTCCTCCGGTGGCCCCTTAAATAAATAAGGAACAGTCCCTAATCAGATTAAAGTTACTTATCCAAGTCACTGTGCGTTACTATTTTTGTCATTTTCCTTAGTAAAAATATATATTTTTGCTTTCTTCTTGTGTATCGGGGAGTGAAGTCAGGTATGCGACAAGTCACGGTTTCAGCATGAGGACAGGTCACGTTTTCAGCATGTGGACAGTTCACGTGTACCACGCAGCGACACAAACGTAAACAACAATGGAGGGAGGAGAGAGATGCGCGTTTTCTAGCTGGAAATACAGTCACTATTTTGAGTTTGTGTCAGTTAAAGATGGCAATATTAAGGTTCGTTGTACACTCTGTGCTGGTGGCGACAAAGTGCTATCTAGCTACAAAAACACTACGTCAAATTTGAGGAAACATTTGGAGTCGCAGCACTGCAGTCAAACTTACAGAGCAAGTCCCACCAGGTGGTGCGAAGCAGAGAGCAGAAGGTCCCCCACCACCCAAACAACAAAAGCTAGACTTCGGTGCAAAACCAGTAAGTGGGGGAGAGTTGAAGAAGTTGATCGGGCAGTATGTTGTAGCGGAAATGCTGCCCTTAACACGGTTGACTCGCTCTCTTTCGTGCCATAATAAACAAGATCCCTACTACTGGCAATGCCGAGCTGCCTCACAGTAAACCGGTTGTCATTTTTATGTTGAGGCTGTGGGGGTGTTGCCGACAACACCCCCACAGCCCTAACTAAGTTACTTTTAAAATCAAGTAATCTATAGAGTAACTAAGTTACTTTTTCAAAGTAACTGTGGCAACACTGGGCTTTTGAGACAATTTTTATGAAGCTCATCTTATTTGATTTAAGGCATTTTATTTGAACCAAGGGCACTTTGTGATGTTTAGCAGCAGCATTAGTATTAGCAGCAGAACTAGTAGTATCAGCAATCAAGTTTCAGTAGTAGTATCATTATCACAACCAGTGGCATCAGAAGTACGAAAAAGTAAGTAAGTATGAAATAGTAGTCGCGGATTAGCAGTAGTAGTAGAATACGAGCAGAGTAGGAGAGTTAGTAGTAGCCATAGAAGAACTAGTTGTAGTAGTAATAGTGCTAATACATAGCATTATAACTGTAGTAGTAGCTGTAGTTGAAGTCATACCGGTAGTGGTAGTATCAGTAGTCGTAGCAGTGCAGCACTGTGTGGACTCCCATTGTGTCACCCTCACCTCCCCTATAGCTCTTTGACTACTGCTGGGCTCAATGTCATCCAAAGTATGGGGACTGACAGAGGTGTGAAGGGCTTGGCAGACCCTTTACTGGCCTTAATGGAGATTAATGTGTGTGTGCGTGTGTGTGTGTGTGTGTGTGTGTGTGTGTGTGTGTGCGTGCGTGTGTGTGTGTGTGTGTGTGCGTGTGCGTGCAGGGGCTGTGAAAGAAACTCATTAGGGTCACAGACAGATGGACAACATGCTGTGCAAGTGACTATGTATGCCCAATGACATTAGTAGCTTTCTAAATGTAATGATGGTTTTTATGTCATATTTTGGATTGAATAATATGTCTCCTATAACACTTAAGGTTCAGATCAGAAGTTATCATTTTTGTAGAAGTTTTCTAAAGTACTCAGTATTCTGGATCAGACTTGTTTGTATAGCAGCTTTAGGTGCAGTTTATTCAAACCATGGCAGGCATTTCTCATCTTATGACTGTGTCAAATTTCAGACATCTTGACAGGCTCTATAGACACTTTGCAATGCCCTGAATAAATCTCAACACTTTTAGTGTCGTCACAGACATCTTCAAAATAACCCTGAAGCCGGCTTTTGTCACAGCAGGCTTCAAATGTGCCACCATCACCCCTGGTGCCTAACGCTGTGTTCACACATTCAGTACATATACAAAGTCTCTGGCCTCACATGAATCTGTAGCTCTGTGGGTATGCTGCATTGAGCTTAATTTACATACTGTGCTCTGGACAGTTCTGATGTAGCGGCCGTTCTACACACAACAAAGTTTCCCAGAGTACTGAATAGCTTTGTTTACGGTCTTCAAATGGTAAGTCATGGGCCACATCAAAGCCAGCCCGTCCACCTTGTTGGAGCCCTTCCACTGTTTATATCGTTCCAACCGATCCACACATGACACCACATCATTTGGCCCTTTATAGTATTCTATACCACCTGGACAATGGGAGCATGTATGCCAGAATACTGTTCACTGACATCAGTTAAGCATTCAACACAATCATCTCACAGAAGCTGACAGTGAAGCTCTCCATGCTCTGTCTCAACACCTCCCTCTGCAGCTGGATTCTAGAGAGCAGACCAGCTTTACCTGGTATGAAAACCGTAACAGCTGAGGGTGTCATTGGGATGTCTTTGCTCCATCCAGGACGTCTATCGAGAGACATTTTTCAAAGAGCCTCCGGCATTGTAAAGTACTCTTTCCACCCCTCTCGCAGACTGTTTTGACCTGCCATCTGGCAGGAGGTACCACCACAGCTTTTCTCCCCATGATGTCAGACTGATGAACACCTTACAGCCACCCAGCCCTCAGTGTCGATCTCTGCTTCCACAGAGGTGACACCTGTTGGGTGACAAGACTTCAGACAGGAGACTGGACACTATGCTTTGCTGTCAGTGGTGCCCAACCTTTTTGGTCCGAGGTACCCCCACAGCCCTGTCAGATGAACTCACGTACCCATTCATCTAGCCTATTCCCAATATGTTCCAATGATAATACTGTTCATTATACAAAAGTGGATATTGTAAATTTTTTCATACTTGTTGAACTGTCAATATTTAGGTGGGTTTGGTCAGCAATCGTACTACTTAAACTGCAACCTGTAGTGAATCTGAATGTTTCAACCATTCATCCATTACTTTATTACTTAAAGCTAACTATTTCAACTGTTTTGTCAGACCTTTTAGCTAGCTATTCTTGCTGCTTATTCAATACTTTTAGCTAACTATTTCTACCCTTTAATCATTACTTTAAGCTTACTATTTTCAGCAGTCATTACGCTGATCTATTTATCTCTGTGTGTGTCAATCTGCAAAATGTCAGATTTATGTGTACAAGAATGAGGTTTCTTAACTTTAAAAAAAAGCAAGTAAACTTTTGTCTGAGCTTTGAACTTTGTATTTAAAGTAACACTATGCATGTGATGGATCAGGATTTGTTTGCCCTGAATACTGCATGTGTAGTAGGTTGAAAAGGCTGTATGTTTAGTTTTTGTTTAAACAGACAACCCCCCAATTTTTGTTTAATATTTGAACCATTGTATTAATCCTTACAGACTTATTGAAGCTATTACGCTTCCACGTCAGTAGATGGTGCTATGGCGCTGCTGTGGATCCATTAGGGAGACCGTAGCTCTTAGCTCTGCTCATGCGCAGCTCAGAAATAAACAAGTTCTGCCGTGAGCAACACGCTAACGTGCTCTCTGTTGATTCACAGGTACTGAAAAACTCACTTTTTCATATGGTATTGTATATTGTATCCTCATACTGCTTGTATCAGCAGATTATCTAAATGTTATAGAAATCGTTGTGTGATGTTGTGAGCTGATTTTGAGGTGTTTGTTTTAGGAGTAGAAAGCGTAACTTTGAAGCTAGTTGTTCCGACCAGTGTCGGCAGGCTGAGTAGTTCGTATGAACTTCGGTTTTACAATGTAGTTTTTCATAGTAGTTTGTAAGTGTAAGTTACTGATATTAGCGTCCTGTAACATAAGAAAATATGTTCTATCTTTTGTTCAGAGTATTAGCCAGCCATCCGTGAGGAAATGGTGATGAGAAATACTGTTTCAAGCTAGTTTTACATTCCCGGTCATTCAGTAACATGGCGACGCCATCTTGTCAAGTGCTAATATTAAGTGCACGTGTATGAGAGAACATGATGTGTAAGAATGTTGTATGTATGGGTGTGTATTATGCTACGGTTAAATTTGTGTTAGCAGGATAGCATTGGTTGTATGTCAAAGACTGTAGGTGTCCGAGTCCAGTGAATGTGAAGTGAATGTATGGGAACTGTATGCAATTATTTCAGAAATAAACAAGTTCTGCCGTGAGCAACACGCTAACGTGCTCTCTGTTGATTCACAGTTTTCCTTAAGCTGCGCAGTGCTTCCTAGCCTGTGTAGCCATTGCTGCCGGTCCAGATTCCCCCTAGGTCTGGTGCCGGTAACATTTGGGGGCTCGTCCGGGATCATCTAGCGCCACAGCCTGGTGAAGTAAGTGCTGAGACGACGTGAACCGGTGTCCGAAACTTCAGGGAAGGCCTCAACCCCGTGTGTCATCCAGAGAGCAAAGGTCACCTGTCTAACGTCAAAATGGCCACTGTCAACCCCCGGCGGACGCTGGTCTTCAAGATCCAGAAAAGACTTTCCGACCTGAGTGCAAGTCAGCTACTGGCAGTTGTGGGTTCAATAGAGGACGGCGGCGCAACAAGCGACATTGATGATCTGAGTGAACCAGAACTCTACGACCTGATTGTTGACTACATAAGAAGTGAGAAACTGAGAGCCCTAGAGGATGAAGGCATGGCCCAACTCCTCCTCCTCAATGACATGCTCAGTGACCTGCTGGCCACTGGCAGCGGAGTGGTTGCGGCTGGCGAGGCTGCACCTCTTGAGGTGGGAGAGTCAACAACCTATCAACAGGGAGGCCCCACGCCACCTTACTCTGACCACAACCATCCAAACACAGACACTCCCACACATCAATTGGACATAGACATTCATGACCTACCACCCTCACCACTGGACAAAGAGGCACATGTCCCAGCTACAGAGAACGGAGACATTCACACAATGACAGCATCTATGGGGAAAGGCCGTGGGATACCAGCCACGAGTCTCGCAAACCCAGCATCAACAAAGTCACTCACAGTGGGCGTTGGGGGTGCTTCCCCTGGTAGGGTGAGTCTCTCCTCCAGTATAGGAGATCAGGTACTGAGGTTAAATGATGTTGCAGCTCTGCTTCCACGCAGAGAGTTTAAGCTGCATGGTGGACAAATTTCTGATGTTGGTTCTGACATGTCATACAGCAGCCTTTGTAAACAAATAGACGTAGGTTTACAGGAAGGGTTCAACGAATCAGAAATAATCCGCACCGTGATTAAGAACATAAAACCTGGTACATTCAGAGAGATGTTAATTAATAAGGGTGACTTGACTGTTGATGAGCTGAAGCGGTTTCTCCGCGCACATATCAGGGACAAAAACAGTACCGAGCTTTTTCAAGAGTTAAGTAATGCTAAACAGCAAGACAAAGAGAGCCCAAAGCAGTTCTTATACAAAATAATGGGTTTAAAGCAGCGTGTGCTATTTGAGTCACAACAGCCTGGTGCAGAATTTAGTTATGACAAAAGGCTTGTTCAGGGTACCTTTCTCCACACGCTTTACCAAGGGTTAAATGAGAAAAATAACCATGTTCGGCATGATCTCAAACCCCTGCTCGCGGACTTGCAGGTTAGGGATGACTTTCTCTTAGATCAGATCACAAAGTCTACTAGTGAGGAAGCAGAAAGACTCAGACGCCTTAGTACAGTAGCTAAAATACGACCAGTGACTGTTAACACAGCTCAGCTTGACAGTAGTGACTCAACTAATGAAGTTAAAGTTGACACAGAGTTAGAGGCTAATCGTGCTGCTATTAAAGAACTGACTGCACAAGTTTCCTCACTCACCAAACATCTGGCCCAGATGGTTAAACCTACTGACAGTGCAACACCTGGGGACCCCGGCTCACCAACAGCCCGTCTTCAGGTACTAACATCTGAGACTAGGGGCAGATGCAGGGACTGTGTACAACAGAGCAAGGTGAGTTGTTCTCACTGTTTTGTTTGTGGCCAAGTTGGACATCGCGCCATCGGCTGTCTGAAAAGGAAGGTGTCGGGAAACGGGCCGAGGTCACTGGAGAAGGGCAGCCAGTGACCGTGACAGCTGCGGATCCATTAGCACAAGCCCGACCTGTAAAAGCAAACACCCAACGCCAACCATCACTACAAAAGCGTGTAGCACAGCTCATAGGAAAGCGATGTATGGTCTCATGTGCTATCGACAGAGTCCCTCTTCAAATGTTACTCGACTCAGGGGCTCAAGTGACTGTTGTGGGGAGAGCATGGATGGAAACAGCACTTCCTAATGTCCAAATCCAGCCTCTCCAATCCCTCCCTTCTGATCAGCCATTGAAGATTACAGCAGCTAACGGCGCAAGTGTTCCCTTTGATGGATGGGCGGATGTTGAACTCCAGGTCTGTAGTGAGAATTATGGACATGTCACCATACAAGTGCCAGTGTTAATCAGCCAGAACTGCCTTACCTGTCCTCTGTTAGGCAGCAATGTTATAGCTGAGATGATCAACACAAACAAAGAAAAGAGAGGTGAGGCGGATATCACTGCTTTACTTAAAGAAGCCCTAAGTATCAGTGACAGTGCCGTGGAAGCTTTAATTTCTGTCCTCCAGATTTTGACTCCAGATGAGACCACCCTTGAGTGCAGTGTGAGAACAGGGAAGAAAGGTGTAACTATTCCTGCAGGGCAGATTTGTGAGGTTAGATGTAGGATAAGGGAATGGCCAAGGGGCGGGGCAATGCTTTTTCAACCTAACCTAGTGAGTCACTGTCCAGAGGGGCTAGAGCTGTTCCCAGCGTTAGTAGATGTTCAGAGTGGGGCCACAAAAATAGTTAATATCCCTATTCAAAACTCTACTAAACACAACATCTATCTCACTAAGACAACCATTCTAGGTACGTTAGAGGAGGTTACTGAAGTGACACCAGTTAACTGTTCTCCAGGTGGTTCAGACCTGCCACACCCCACGGTAAACACATGCTCAGCTCAGCTAAGTACAGACAGGCAGACAGAAATCAGTGATGAACACCAGACAAAGGACATGACAAAACACAGATGGCACCCACCTGTCGATGTGTCACACCTAGGAGAGGAGGAACAAAAGATAGTCAAAGACATGTTATATGAAGAGTCTGATGTGTTTGCCAAGGAGGATTGTGACATTGGTTGCATCCCAAACTTGCAATTGAAAATTCACCTCAAGGACGAAACACCAGTTCAAACGTCATATAATTCAGTTCCCAAGCCCTTGTACAAAGAGGTAAAGGATTATGTCCAAAATCTGCTCAACCATGGCTGGATCAGGAAGTCTAACTCACCCTATTCGTCTCCCGTGGTCTGTGTCAGAAAAAAAGACAAGAGCTTACGTTTATGTGTTGACTTCCGGGGCTTGAATCGCAAAACCATCCCTGACCGCCACCCTCTTCCACGCATCCAGGATCTGTTGGATAACCTTGGGGGCTACTCGTGGTTCTCCATACTCGACCAAGGCAGTGCTTACCATCAGGGTTTTATCGATGAGAGTTCTAGATACCTGACTGCCTTTAGCACGCCTTGGGGGCTGTACGAGTGGATCCGCCTCCCATTTGGCCTTACCAACGCCCCAGCAGCTTTCCAGAGGTGCATGGAGGGAGTCCTCGATGGTCTGAGGGATGAGTGCTGCTCCCCATACTTGGATGACGTGCTCTGTTTCTCCAAGACCTTTAATGAACATGTTGAAGACCTGAGGCGAGTGCTCTGCCGCCTTCGAGAACATGGTGTCAAGCTACGCCCAAAAAAATGTGAATTATTTAGGAGTCAAGTCAGGTATTTAGGTCGCTTAGTGACCAGTGAAGGCGTCCAGATTGACCCTAAAGACCTTGAGGCAGTTCAGCATTTGAAGGATAGAGAGCCAAAGAATGTGGGAGAGGTCAGAGCTCTCTTAGGGTTTCTAGGCTATTATAGAACCTTCATTCAGGACTTTTCTAGGATAGCCAAGCCACTGTTTGAGCTAATAGAGATTCAGAGAGAATCTAGCCAGAGAGCCACCCCTAATGGATCTAACAAGACCAAGCCAAAGGGTACAAATAGTGGACAGATTCCATCAAAAACACCTGTCCAGTGGACACCAGAACACAGTGCTGTGGTGTCGCGCCTTGTTGACATGCTAACCAGTCCACCGATCCTGGCCTACCCAGACTTTAACTTGCCTTTTGTCCTTCACACTGACGCATCAAATGAAGGTCTGGGGGCAGTGCTCTATCAACAACAGGGAAACAAACTCCGTACCGTTGCTTATGGGTCCAGGACACTCACGCCAGCTGAGAAAAACTACCATCTCCATTCTGGCAAGCTTGAGTTTCTTGCATTGAAGTGGGCAATCTGCGATAAATTTAGAGATTACCTCTATTATGCACCCACTTTCACGGTATACACGGATAATAACCCCCTTACGTATATTTTGAGCACAGCCAAATTAAATGCAGTTGGACATCGTTGGGTGGGAGAGTTAGCCGATTTCCATTTCACTATCAGATATCGGCCAGGCAAGTCAAATGCAGACGCTGACACCCTGTCACGATATCCAGTGCTTCACGACCACCTAAAAGAGTACACAGAGACAATGCCTCCAGATGTAGTCTCTGCCATCTGGCAGGGGGACAAAGCCATGAGAGACAGTGACGTGCCATGGGTGGCTGCATTGCTTCTGCATCCTGGTGTAGATGACACACCTGATGAAGGCATTCCGGTTATCTCTCCTGAAGGTGTTAGAGCTGCTCAAAAGGAAGATGCTCCCATCGGTGAGGTGATTAACCTGAAAAAAGGAGGGTGGCATCCTAATGATAAAGACAAGAGACAAATGACACGGGAGACACGCAGATTAGTGCATGAATGGAACAGACTCATACTTGACAAGGGAATATTGTACAGACATACAGGACAACGGAAACAGTTGGTTCTCCCCATTAAGCTGAAGTCTACTGTGCTAAGACACCTGCATGACAATATGGGACACATAGGCGCGGACAAAGTCATACACTTGGCGAGAGAAAGGTTTTATTGGCCGTTTATGCAACGTGAAATTGAGGACTATGTAATTCGCCAGTGTCAGTGTGTTAAACAGAAGCGGCCGTGCATTCCAGAAAGAGCACCTATGGGTTCAGTAACAACCAGTGCCCCATTTGAGCTCATCTCTGTTGACTATCTGCATCTTGAACAAAGTAAAGGTGGCTACGAGTACATATTAGTTCTGATAGATCACTTTACTCGCTTTGCTCAAGCTTACCCGACCAAGAACAAGTCAGGCAGAACAGCAGCTGAGAAGATCTTTTATGATTTCATCCCACGCTTCGGGTACCCTGAAAAACTACATCATGATCAGGGCCGGGAGTTCGAGAACAGCCTTTTCCAGAGACTCCAGCAGCTGGCAGGGATCGCTCACTCTCGAACCACCCCCTATCATCCCCAGGGGAATCCCGTTGAGCGTCTGAACAGGACACTTCTACAGATGCTCCGCACTTTGCAAGAGGAGAAAAAGACTGAGTGGAAGGATCACCTGCCCCACATAGTTCACGCGTACAACTGTACAAGACATGAAGGAACAGGCTATTCACCGTTCTTTCTGCTGTATGGAAGAGCCCCACGCTTGCCTGTTGATTTACTCTTTGACCTGAAACCAGGTCAAGAACCACAGTCCAGACAAGAGTATGCACAGAAATGGGCTTCTCGCATGCAGGAGGCATACAAAATTGCCTCAGAGAACAGTGGAAAGAGCTCAGCTAAGGGAAAGAAATACTATGACCTTCATGTTAAGGGCATTGTGCTGCAGCCTGGAGATCGGGTGCTTGTCAGAAATCTGTCAGAGAGGGGTGGTCCAGGCAAACTTCGTGCTTACTGGGAAAAGAGAATTCACCGCGTTGTTGAGAAAATTGGAGATGGACCTGTGTACCGTGTTCAACCAGAAACAGGAGAACGAACCCTCCGTGTCCTACATCGCAATCTTCTGCTACCTGTTAATGAGTTACCCTTGGAACAAGATGAGCAGAGTCAGCATGCACTCAAGAACAGACAAAGACAGAAAGACAATCAGAGAAACAACAGTGAGACAGTGGAGCAGGAGTCGGAACATTCTGACGAAGAGGAGGAATACACGTATTGCCTCAGACCAATACCTGCGTATGAAAGGAGGAGAGTAAGATCCCCACTGCCTCAGTCTAAAATACACAGTGAACTCAGGGTTGTAGCTCCAGAGTTCCAGCCAATACGAAACCTGACAGAGACAGGTCAAATGCAGCAGCCACATGAAACAGACCCAGTTACACTGCCAGATCGAGTGCAGAGGCAGGTACCGGCTGCTACACCACCAGCTGAGGAAATACATGAGGAACCACCGAGGGATGACACTATGGAGGATTCCAGTTCGGAAGAGCAGGTGGACGATAGTGAGATTGCCGCAGAGCCACCAGAAGAGGAAGTACTGCCTGTCAGGAGGTCAAACCGAGCAGTGAAACCTCGAGAGATGCTCACATATAACCACCTTGGCCAGCCTTCCTTGCAGCCCTGGAGACCAGGAGTAAACCTGATGTATGCCTGTGTCCCTTACCCCATGCCATTTTACCCAGCTGGTCCTGAACCCTGTTACTACCCCACACCAATGTGGACATGTTAGACAAAGACCTGTAGGTAGTGATATTAAAGTCTTGCAATGTAGTAATACAATAGACTGTACATTGACCATCTGACTTCTTGACAGCCATACTTTGGTTGGTTCTAGATGTCTGGAGACATCTTTTGAAGCGGGGGAGAGTGTAGTAGGTTGAAAAGGCTGTATGTTTAGTTTTTGTTTAAACAGACAACCCCCCAATTTTTGTTTAATATTTGAACCATTGTATTAATCCTTACAGACTTATTGAAGCTATTACGCTTCCACGTCAGTAGATGGTGCTATGGCGCTGCTGTGGATCCATTAGGGAGACCGTAGCTCTTAGCTCTGCTCATGCGCAGCTCAGAAATAAACAAGTTCTGCCGTGAGCAACACGCTAACGTGCTCTCTGTTGATTCACAGGTACTGAAAAACTCACTTTTTCATATGGTATTGTATATTGTATCCTCATACTGCTTGTATCAGCAGATTATCTAAATGTTATAGAAATCGTTGTGTGATGTTGTGAGCTGATTTTGAGGTGTTTGTTTTAGGAGTAGAAAGCGTAACTTTGAAGCTAGTTGTTCCGACCAGTGTCGGCAGGCTGAGTAGTTCGTATGAACTTCGGTTTTACAATGTAGTTTTTCATAGTAGTTTGTAAGTGTAAGTTACTGATATTAGCGTCCTGTAACATAAGAAAATATGTTCTATCTTTTGTTCAGAGTATTAGCCAGCCATCCGTGAGGAAATGGTGATGAGAAATACTGTTTCAAGCTAGTTTTACATTCCCGGTCATTCAGTAACATGGCGACGCCATCTTGTCAAGTGCTAATATTAAGTGCACGTGTATGAGAGAACATGATGTGTAAGAATGTTGTATGTATGGGTGTGTATTATGCTACGGTTAAATTTGTGTTAGCAGGATAGCATTGGTTGTATGTCAAAGACTGTAGGTGTCCGAGTCCAGTGAATGTGAAGTGAATGTATGGGAACTGTATGCAATTATTTCAGAAATAAACAAGTTCTGCCGTGAGCAACACGCTAACGTGCTCTCTGTTGATTCACAGTTTTCCTTAAGCTGCGCAGTGCTTCCTAGCCTGTGTAGCCATTGCTGCCGGTCCAGATTCCCCCTAGGTCTGGTGCCGGTAACACATGCATTACTGTTCTATGGCTTGACACAAACTGCAGGTTGCTGCCGCACAGTGTAGACCTTTCTCCTGTAGGCTACGGTAGTTATCCTTTGTTGAAGTGTTTGCTTCAGGCTGCTGTTGAAACTGTTGTAAAACTGTGAATTCCTGAGCACAAGCACAGAGCATCATGCATTTAATGTTTCAGGAAATTCCCCCAAAACTATGTATGTTTATGTTCAAGTGAAAAGTCATTGAGCAGCCATAGTAATTACGAAAATGTTTGACTACATCATATTTTTAGTCAGCATTAAGGTAAAGAAGCCAACACCAATAACTACTTTAAACAAGGACTCTCTGTGTGTGCGTATGTGTGTGTGTGTGTCTTTGAAACTATCCCCATGCGCAAAAGACAACACACGCAGCACGCTGTGGTTTATTATTAAAATTAATCTTTTTTCAAAGAGGGTTTGCTTTATCACATGCCGACCACCATCCATGCCTTCCATGAGCAAGAACCCTTTCCTTCTTCCTAATCCTAAAAACATGACATGGAATCTTGACATGGTAAAATGGGTGGGGCTGGACATTCAGGGCAGACCTGGAAGTCCAACCCCGCCTTCCCGCGGGCCACAGCCAGGACTCTCTCTGAAACCAGGATATGATGTTTACATGAGCAACACATACTGCATTTGTGTGTGTTTATTTTGAATGTTGAACACAGTTGGAGTACAGGTAAAAATTGCATTAGGAAAATATATCAAAATGTAAATACTCTGGTTTAACATTGAGTTGTTATTTAACCTTACTTCAAGGGAGCTCATTTACATTTTCTCTCAAATTTTCTCTTTATTCTTTTGGAGATGCATATTCTGAAGTATGCTTCACTGCAAGAGTAAGACTACTGGCAGCACTAAACATAACTGTGTTTGGTTGCATGAGGACATCAAATCCAAGTTTATATAAATTATTTTTAATGCTGGTTTGCAGGCTTTGCCTACCAACCGAACCAAATCCTTTGGGGAAAACAATGGATTGTGCTAAGTATTACCTTAACTACTGGAATTCAGTGACACTGCTCAATTATGAAATGATTGGAAACACAATTTTAATTGCCTGGTTTTGATTTGTATTGTACTCTATGTGAAAACATCTATCCAACCATTCATATACTGCTTACGTTGTTTAGAGCACCAGGGGGCTAAAACCTATCCCAGCATGCACCCAGGTATGAGAGACTACCCTTAGTAAACTACAACATAATGCAGTATTAGAACTCCTCATGCTAGGTTTGAGAGCATGAATCTACTAGTGTAGACCCTGATAAAAACATCGATATGCCCTGACTTGTGTCACAACACAGTAAACTCTCTCTGATCATTCCTGTGTTTTCTTTAATGGCACTATCTCTGTGCACAAAAGTGTCCAAACAAAGTTAATAAGAAAACGGTATATCACTGACAACACCAGTGAAACATTCATTCAGCTTTTCTCGTCCACACCCACCCTCTCAGGGGTCTCAGTCACTGAGCTTGTAGACAATTTCAATTGTAAAATTACAAATGTTATTGATGCCATTGCTCCCATTAAGGTAAAAACTGTCTCTGATAAGAAAAGATCTCCATGGAGAAATGCCATACTGGTAAGAACAGAAAAAAGAGAGTGTCGAAAAGCAGAACGCAGGTGGCGAAAAACTAATCTCCAGGTCCACTACAACACCTATAAAGAGAGACTTCGCACTTATAATTTGGAACTGAGGAATGCAAGGCGGTCCTTCTTCTCGGACATTATTGCCAAAAACAATAATAATTCACGTGCTTTGTTTGCTACTGTCGATAGGTTAACAAACCCTCCAGTACCAGTAGCATCTGAACTTTTATCCACAAAGGCCTGCAATGATTTTGCCACCTTCTTCAATGACAAAATTCAGAAAATTAAACAAACAGTCAGTGCTTCCATATCGAGTACAGGGTATGTGTTGTCACAGTGTCCAGGCAAAACAGATTCCAATATGACCCAATTTCATATGATTAACCGTAAAAACCTAGAGGATGTGGTGTCTTAAATAGTAATGCTGTGATGCTGTATGAAGAGGAATCCGCCGACACTGTTCTTGATTATAAAAAGGTTTATTACAAACAAAGATTCAGCATCAATTTTACAAACTCCTGCAGAGAGCTTGGAGAACGACCAACCCAAACCTCAAAATTTGTCGCTCTGACTTTTCTTTGTGTGAGCAACGTATATATCCTATGCATTGTATCAACATAGGACGTAATTTTGTAAGTATATCATTGGACGGATAACTAACCAATCAATGGCTGTTATCTGGCACAACTCCAAAAAAGGTCTCTTCTGTCTTGGGGGGACCCCTACTCATGTTAACAATTTCCAGATGTTCTCAGTAAATGTAGAGTAAAGTTCATAGGACTCCCTTATAACAAACCTTTAAGCAAAGTTTATAGAAAGTTATAGAATGGTCATATACTACATTTCCCCCCTTCGAGACTTAATAAAGTCTCGAAAAACAAGAAGAGTAGGAATAACATTTCTCATTATAACATGTTCCTTATAATATAACTTTCGGAGTGTAAACAAATTTATAGAGTGTAACAAAATGAAATCGTTGGAGTGTGAGAGCGAAAAACCCATCTGGCAGCTTCCTTTCCAAATAGCCATCAATCAATCAAGATAGGAAAATTCTCTCACGGTCCCTCTGCCTAGGCGACCACCTTAGTACTCCAGATCAATTAGAAAATAAATCTTTATCAATTTATGTAGAATTATGGTTTAAGCAAATACATGTGAAAACCTCAGAAAATGAAATAAAATCAAAACAATGTCCAAATTCAGGCAGGTCGACCCTTCGGATCTGAAAAAAAGGACTTCTATTTCCTAGACCCCATTTCCCTAAGCGTCAAAAAAAAAGAAAAGCATCTGAGGTCTCCATATATTCACTTCATGACAGAAAACATCATTCTTCAAACAATCAATGCAAGAACATGATACAAAGTATATGTTTCACATGCAAACATGTATATATATCAGACAAACACAGGAATGTAGTCCACTACATTGCAGCTTCTCAGCAATGTTGATGTGGTGAAATCTGAACAGATCCACACCATCCTGGTTCAGAAGTCTCCTAGATCCTTCATATTGTCCATATTTGTATCTGAATCCCCTCTGCACATTACCCCATATGCTCTGGAAGAAAAGAAAACACTGACCAGTATCGTTTGCAAGACAACACATGAAAATTAAAAACATCAAATAAAAATAAAAATTAATAATATCAAAAATAATATATAATAATATGAATCACATTCCATTTCCCCCCTATGAGTAAGAAGAAAACACTAAATACCCCTACAAAATCCAAAGAAATGTGAAAAAGCATACAGTAAAAAACAAAAAAATTAAACCAAACCCTCATTTTAAATGAAATTTAGCCAATCATTTTGTAGCATGTAATTACTTGCTTTCTACAAAGTACCACACAAAAGTCTTTCTTCACTGTTTGGTTACCAGATAGTGGGTGTAATAAATCTCCTCATGTCCAACTCTGTCAACCTCATCTATGTGACATTCCTATTTAAATTAGACACAAGACAAACCAAGTCTGCTTGCTAATGTAATATGCAGAACAATCGTTCCTCTCCATTAAATTGTAATCACTATCAAAATTCAATAAACTACAGAGCTTCACTCTGGAGTTTTTGTAAGTTATTTTACCTTTTAACTCCACAGACTTCATTAACACCACTGCAACTTATGCAGACTAGTGAAATTCAAATCAGATTCTAAACCTCTATATAAATGACAAAAGATGCTGATCCATCATTGGGCTATAATAACTGATTTCCATTCGCAAATCTTAGAGAGAAGTCATGAACAAATGACTGGTACACTATAAACAACAAATTAACCAATGCAAACAAACTTTTCATTTGACTAAAATATATCTGTGATTGGGAGTTAATGTCAGGCTATGTAGCTTATAATCACACAATTGTTCTAAGCTTATTTTTAACCAAATTCTAAGAACAGCACTCTCAATCTGCTGTTTGTAACAACTTTACATCAATCCAATCCAAATTCATACATGAGATTACTTCCCAATAAATTATCTGGGCAACATTCAAATAATAGAAACATCTTCAAAAGTTGCCTATGTCATTGGACCACAAAAATAAAACAGTGAAATGTTCTTTTAACATTTCCTGACACAGCAACCAAAGTAACATATTTGTCACTAGTCTTGTTAGAAGCTGTCACAGTAAAGTCATTACAAAGTTAACAGAATACATTTCACCAGGTACTGACAAAATGTAAGGTTTTCATACCAATTTGCTTAATTTAGATGTCTTAACCCTTCACATAGGTGTGTTCACATAGGAGTAACTCTATTTTAAAAGTAAAAATAATTACTTCTTTAGAGTATGTGTATTTTCAAATTGTGTGTTTGTCGGTGCATTACCTCCTTTTTATGTGTTGATGCGTCAATGCGTCGATGCGTCAATGCGTCGATGCGTCAGAGCAAATCCGATCTCTCTCACTCCTCCCTCTTTCTCTGGTCAGTCTGCTGATGTCAACGCTCATCTGTGCAGATCTGTATCAACTCGTGACTGTCCTTGTCCTCAATTGTTGGATCTCTTTCCGGCCCTGATGACACCAGCTGACACCCCCCTTTCAGATCTTCTGGGCATCTCTAGAATCCTGGTTCCAGACTCCTATAAGGATTCATCGGTCCTCCTCTGTAATTTCCTCTGGAGTTTCTTCCTGGTCTATTACACTCACGGGCAAAGTGTCCATCCTGTCCACAATTAAAACACGCTTGTGGAGATTGCATAGAGTATGAATCAAATCTTCTTCCTCTTCCTCTGCCTAAGCTTCCTCGTCCTCTTCCTCTCCAGTTCTGTATCTGTCCACAAACTGGATATAAAACAACTGGAACCACTAATGGTGGTTGGAGCAACTGGCTTGACTGGAATTGTGGCAATAATTGTTGATTTGGTGGGCAATGATTCTGCACAACCAAACCCTGCTTCTTGTCCTTCTTATTCTCCACCAGCTGCATTTGATTGAGTTTTCTAAGAGTTTCTCGGTCCTGTTCTTTCACTGTTTGGGACCCTTTTTTCAGCAATTTGTCCCTCTGTATCTTCAGCTTCTCCAAATATGACATGCATCGCTCCATGTCTCTTTCAATCTCTTCTATGCTAATCGCTGCAGGATGAAATCCTGTAGCTCCTCTGCTCTCCAAATCTTTATTGCTGTCTCCATCTTCACTTTCATCACACTCTTCTGAATCACTCTGATCATCATCATCATCATCATCATCATCATCCTTTGTCTTGCTAAACCTCAGTCTGTCCTTAGTTTCCAGATGTTTCATTTTCTTCTTACTTTTGGAGCTTGGATTCATCTTTATGGTTGTTTCAGCTTCTCAATTATTAGTTCATCTGTGAATGTTTCACCAAAGTACTTGTAGGCATGTGTAACGTTACTTCTTTAATGTCAGTCTCTGGTCATGCCCTGAGAGCCATCTGGGTGTCCAATTCAGTCACTTAACCATGGACAGTTGTAAATCTGTCGCCCCTCCTTCTCTGCTGCTCCAGCTCCAGATGCAGTTTCTGGTGCAAGTGGGTGGGGGATGGGGCCAAAGTTGACTACCAAATCAGCTTGTAGAGGAGTAAGACAGGTCTGCTCTGACATCCATCGAGGCACACTGAATAAACACAAAACACAACACCTCCAAGAAGCATTACTTGTACTTTTAATCATACTCATTTTAGTTTTCTTGCTTCTAACCTATGACATCATTGATTCAAAATGTTGCCACAAAAATATTACCTAAGTAAGAAAAGTATCATAACAATATGTACTCCAAGTATCAAAAGTAACAATGTAGAAAAATCCTCACATTTCTAAACTGGAAATGATCCCAACAGTCCTGTCAACTAACTGAGCATTTAAACAGCTAATCATTTCAACTGGACTTGTAGTCCTATATATTTGTTGGACAGTTTAACAACAATAAAACATCATATTTTATAAACATATGTTTGTTCTACACAAATCCTAATTCATTTTTTATGATATGTCAGATTACAGTAATATCCAAAAGCAATTTGTCTTGAAAATTACCATTAGTCATTCCTGAAAATTACATAATTTATCTCTTTTCCCTAAGTTTTGGTGCTTGTGGTATAGCAGTTTTTACTATTTTCATCTAAACATTTACCCTCCTGTAGTTTGTAACCCCAATGCTACAGTTGTCTCTGTAACAACAATATTAGTATGAACTCCAGTATCCTAATTCAAAAGTACATTTATCTCTTTCTTTGTCTTTCTGTCACTTTCACAACACTCTCTTTCTGTCTTTAACCACCTTAGTACCTTATTGTACCCTTAACTTTCTCTTAAAGTCATGCCTTTTTTCCATTGTCCCATAAATCTTCCTTTTCTCTTTCTACAGCATACACTTAACATCTTCTCTCAGCTTTCCTGACCATCTTTTGTAACAATAGTTACCCATTATTAACTCAGTCTGTTTCAATAGGATTGAAATGACTCGCTGTTTCTTCACAGGAATTGGATTCATTCATTCTGTTTTCCACCTTCACAAATGTCACTCATTTCCTTGGTGCAATGACATAACCACATGTGACAGTGGGGAACTTTAGCAAAATCAAAAACCTTATAGTATTATCAAATTTTGAATTGTTTTATTCAGAGTAAAATCATTTTAGATGCCTCACCACTCAAAACAAGTGGTCCAACATTTTAAAATGGCAGAGGTGACAATCCTGAAGCCCATCAATCAGTCCTCTCATCTCTTACTTTCAATAGAGGTATAGAGGCTGGACTTTTCTTAATCCAGGGTGATCAATCACTGATTTGAGTTCCAGCAAATCACCTATGCCAGCTATTAATCTCTCTTTTTTCCTTTTTCTTTCAGGCCTAAGCCTTATTTATCCTACTTTTATCCTCAAATCTTTCTCCCACTTTTTCTTTTCATGCTTCAGAAGCAAGCATAGTTAAGGCTTCCTAATTAGAAGGACATTTCAAATTCTAATGCCATTTCTCTAGGTGTTTATGACATTTTCTCTCTCTTTTTTTTATCTATCAACATAACTCTAATTTATAGTTTGAATGGATCTTAATCGCATAGTTTCATAGTCAAGCAACAGCCACTTTAATGTTTTACTGAGCTGCACTCTACCCCCCTTCTCCTTTAGCCGCTCCGTTTCTGCCCTTTAGTGCAGGTAAGGAGTGGCCTAAACTTTCTGTGAAAACTTGAATTCCTAGCATTCTTGGGCATGCGCAGATCAGTCAACAGTGTGATTTCACAGTGAGAGGAACTCCACAGCACCCAAGCTCACACTCAAACAAGAAGAATAACTAAAGAATCACTCAGCTTACTTCAACATAAAATTGCCTAACCTTACTAGTTTCAAAGCAGCAGATAACGCAAATAGCAATATGCTATCATAAAGCAATTTAAATGATCTCAAAGAAATCAGAGAGAACTTAATGATTCTTACAAATTCTCTCAACAGACAGACCTATTGTGTCTCCATTTTTTCCTTCAACAGACCACATTAAAACAACAATGACACAAGACAAAACAAACCAACACAAAACATAAAACACAAATACTACTTTTAAAGCTTCTTATTTTTACTATAGGTTAGCCTAATCTATTTTCACATCCTCCAAAGGGGCTCATAAGTTTTTATATGTTTTTGAAAACGTTCTCCTTCGAAGAAGACTCATAAGATTATTAAACAAAAGTCCTCCCAAAGAAGGCTCTTATATTTTAACACTTTGAAAACGTTCTCTTCAAAAAGAGATTCATAATTTTAGCCATAATGAACAGAATATTTTTCCTTACAGATAACTAAGACTCCTGTTTTCAACCAAAACATATATGTATATATATATCTATCTATCTAATATAGGATCCTTATAACGCATGCACAACCTATCACACACAGCAGAAACACCACTGTTCACACACACCGCTGTTCACACACACTCTCTCTCATACACACAAAAGTCGACATCATTCATGCATGTAATTCCTAAAAAGAGTCTGCTTTCCGCCGTATTGTTTTTTTTTTTTTTTGTTATTTTGCTACCTAGATATAGACGTCCAATGGGAAGTCTGCTTCGGACATTATTCGTCAACAATGAATCGATTGGGAAACCTACCATTGAACTGTTAGTCTACACCTCAGTTCTCAGAACTGGCTCAAACTTTTCATCTAATAAAAGTTCAAGACTACGGCCCATCCTATGATCGCCTTTTTTCAAAGGGCTTTTTATCAGATTAACGGCGTTATCCTTTATTCTTTGTTCCTGTTGTTTTCTCTTTATTGTTCCTGTTATTTTCTGTATTCTTTTATTTTCTCTTATTTCCTTTTATCTTCTCCTTATTACTTCTTGTTTTTATTTTCTCTTGTTTCCTTTTTCTTTATGTTGTTTAAGCCAAATTGCCCTGGCCAGGGTTAAACTGTTTTCTTTAATCCAATTTGCCTATTCCTTAAACTCTTTTCACATCGTCTATGTGAATATTCCTTAATCCCTTACTTTTTTCTCCCTTTTCTCTATTTCTTCACTTAAATTTCCTTTTCCTCTGTTTCTCTAACTTCCTTAAGCCTTTGCTTCATTTGTCTCATATTCCTTTTTCTCTATTTCTCTAGCTTCCTTAAAGCATTTGCTTTGTTTTCTTCTTATTTCTCATATGTTAACTCACACTTCCCTCTGTCTGCGTTGATTTTAACGCAAATAAATTTAGGACGAACCTCCCCCTCACACAGCAAACACTACACAAAACACACACAGATTCGACACGGTGCAATCCCTCAACGCACACACAGAGTCACACACGAACTGACCAGCGCCCAAATAGTGAGAAAGCTCACCTCATAGTCGACCAATGAAGCGGGAGTCAGTCCCTGGTTGCCCATGATGAAACGATGACCCGGGAGATGCAACCGATCCCATCCTCGTCGCCAAAATTGTGGTGTCTTAAATAGTAATGCTGTGATGCTGTATGAAGAGGAATCCGCCGACACTGTTCTTGATTATAAAAAGGTTTATTACAAACAAAGATTCAGCATCAATTTTACAAACTCCTGCAGAGAGCTTGGAGAACGACCAACCCAAACCTCAAAATTTGTCGCTCTGACTTTTCTTTGTGTGAGCAACGTATATATCCTATGCATTGTATCAACATAGGACGTAATTTTGTAAGTATATCATTGGACGGATAACTAACCAATCAATGCCTGTTATCTGGCACAACTCCAAAAAAGGTCTCTTCTGTCTTGGGGGGACCCCTACTCATGTTAACAATTTCCAGATGTTCTCAGTAAATGTAGAGTAAAGTTCATAGGACTCCCTTATAACAAACCTTTAAGCAAAGTTTATAGAAAGTTATAGAATGGTCATATACTACAAGGACATTATACAACATCTGAAAACCTCCTCCTGCTGTCTTGATATTCTACCAACGGGCCTTTTCAAAAATGTTGCAAATTGTTTGGCTACAGATCTTCTACAGATTGTAAACACGTCTCTTCTCTCAGGTATCTTCCCACAGGCCCTGAAAACTGCAGTCATTAAGCCACTCTTAAAAAAGAACAATCTAGACACGTCACTAATGAGCAACTATAGCCCGATATCAAACCTTCCATTTTTAAGTAAAATCATTGAAAAAACGGTTTCTCAACAACTGAACCTTTTCTTGTCATTAAACAACAGTTTTGATGCATTCCAGTCGGGTTTTCGACCACACCACAGCACTGAGACAGCTCTTGTTAAAGTCTTTAATGACATCCACTTAAACACAGATAGTGGCAAAATTTCAGTCTTGGTATTATTTGATCTCAGTGCTGCATTTGATACGGTCGACCATGACATATTACTTGACCGATTGGAAAACTGGGTTGGCATTTCTGGCTCAGTACTAAAGTGGTTTGAGTTTTATTTAAAGAATAGGGACTACTTTGTGTCTATAGGGAATTATAAATCTGAGCATACAAATATGACGTGCGGAGTTCCCCAAGGCTCAGTTCAGGGGCCTCTCCTGTTTAACATCTACATGCTTCCACTGGCTCAAATTATGGAAAACAACAAAATAAGTTACCATAGTTATGCGGATGACACACAAATTTATATAACCTTATCGCCAGGGGACTATAGTCCAATACAACAACTGACTAAGTGCATTGAACAAATTAACGACTGGATGTGCCAGAACTTTCTTAAATTAAATGAAGAAAAAACTGAGGTGGTTGTTTTTGGAGAAAAAGAGGAACGATTAAAAGTCAGCACTCAGCTTCAAACGATAATGTTAACAACAACAGACAAAGCCAGAAATCTTGGTGTAGTCATGGACTCAGACATGAATTTTAACAGCCACATTAAGACAATTACAAAGTCGGCCTATTACCACCTTAAAAATATCTCAAGGGTTAAAGGACTTATGTCTCAGCAAGACTTGGAAAAACTTGTCCATGCTTTTATCTTCAGTAGACTAGACTACTGTAAAGGAATCTTTACAGGTCTCCCTAAAAAATCAATCAGACAGCTGCAGCTGATTCAGAACGCTGCTGCTTGAGTCCACACTAAGACCAAGAAAGTGGATCACATCACTCCAGTACTGAAGTCTCTACACTGGCTTCCAGTGCATCAAAGAATTGATCAAAATACTTTTGCTGGTTTATAAATCACTAAACGGTTTAGGTCCAAAATACATTTCTGATCTGCTAGTACACTATGAACCACCCAGACCTCTCAGGTCGTCTGGGACAGGTCTGCTTGTTGTCCCCAGAGTCAGAACTAAACAGGGGGAAGCAGCATTTAGTTTTTATGCTCCACATATCTGGAACAAACTCCCAGAAAACTGCAGGTCTGCTGCAACTCTCAGTTCTTTTAAATCAAGGCTGAAGACCTATCTATTTGATGTTGCCTTTCTTTAAATCTGATTAGTTCTCTGATACAGCGTGACAAGGGAATAACAGAAGAGTCAGACGTCGGGCTGATCAAGAGTTAGAAGAAGTAAACTAACTAAAATTAGGCAGAAGGCCTAAATACAAATAGACTAACATACTCCAAGGGAGTCCCTGTCTATTTAGAGACAGACTGCAAAAGGAAATAAGATAGTTTAAGAAAAAGTTCTTGACTACTGAAAGATTTTTGTCTGCAGGGCTGTACCGGGTTTTTACAAGGTTTGCCGAAAAAAAAACCGAGCCTTGTGGTGACGATCACATTGTAAGGAAATAGTATACTAACTTCTGTTATAATGGGTAATGAAAGCTCAAAGCCGTGCCAGGTATCAGGGCCCATTGAGGGCGAGATGGTTGGAAAATATGGACCGGACTGCATGAGATGTCTGTTATATTGGTCTAAAGAATTTGAACTTCATTTCTTATACTGAAGTTACATTGTTGACACTGTATGACAATCTATATAAGCATATAAAGAGAAATTCCTATTTTATCTGCTTTTATATATTTAACTGTTTTAATTGCTCTTCAATGTTTCATTTCTTACAAGTGACATTCTCTTGCAGAAACGGGCATATATTTGATATATCTGATTAGTTCTCTGATACAGCATGGCAAGGGAATAACAGAAGAGTCAGACGTCGGGCTGATCAAGAGTTAGAAGAAGAAAAATAACTAAAATTAGGCAGAAGGCCTAAATACAAATAGACTAACATACTCCAAGGGAGTCGCTGTCTATTTAGAGACAGACTGCAGAAGGAAATAAGATAGTTTAAGAAAAAGTTCTTGACTACTGAAAGGTTTTTGTCTGCAGGGCTGTACCGGGTTTTTACAAGGTTTGCCGAAAAAAGAACCGAGCCTTGTGGTGACGATCACATTGTAAGGAAATAGTATACTAGTTTCTGTTATTATGAGTAATGAAAGCTCAAAGCCGTGCCAGGTATCGGGGCCCATTGTGGGCGAGATGGTTGGAAAAATATGGTTGAGATGTTTGTCTTATTGGTAAAAATGGATACTGCACTGTAACTTTTATTCTTGTATTTTATCTGTTTTAAATTTTTTTAATCTGTTTTCATGTAAAGCACTTTGAATTGCCCTGTTTCTGAAATGTGCTATACAAATAAAGCTGCCTTGCCTTGCCTTACCTTGCCTAAACACAGCGGGACCTGTGAAATGATGAGGCCACATTATTGCTTGCTTTGAGAAAGCGATTGCAATTTGATGCGCAGGGAGGTTAGGGGGAAGGGTGGTGCCAAGTGGCCCAGCACCATTATTTAGCACTACATTACCTCCCATCCCATCCCTATTAGCAGGTACAGATGGCACTCATTGGGCCACTTAAAGGTGCTCACAGCTGGCAAACCTGAACTACGTCTGGACTTTGGCCATTCACATAGCACACCAGATGGAAGGTGGGTCTATTAGTGCATCAGAGTGTACAAGCATGATCATCCACACACCCGTATAGCTGTATACATGTGTAACACTGCAAACGCTTGAAGAAAATTGGAACACAAACACTGAAAGGGTTTGAGCTGATATACTGGGAGAATAAACTTGAAGATATATGCCAGCAGATTAGATATTCAATATCATCATTTTGCACACAATAGCCTGATTCAGTATAAGTATTTATGCCATGGTCTGAGTGAATACTCCATTCTGACTGTTGCAGGGTGTCCATTAAAAAGTGTTATTACACAACTTGGTTGAACACTCAATTCTTAATGGTCAATCACGGCACTCTACGGTCTGTTATCGCCGTATAACAGAGCGTTGTCGTGGATGGAGTTCTGATCATAGACTCTGAATGACCATTTGTAAATCAATAAAATAGTTTTTAAATCAATATTTGTGCCCATACGGAGCTCATACCGCATACTGAGAGGGTGGAGAAAATGGGGATTGCTAACAGCGCTAATGGCAACAGTGCAAACAGAGAATTGGGTAGTTTCATGTTTAGCTCACTCACCGGGGCAACCTGGGTTCCGCAAAAGAGCACTGTTCATCAGCGGTAACCGTCCTGACCGAGACGCAGGTGTTATCAGTGGGTAACCTTTGTATGAGTAGCCGTCTAATAAGCTGTTAAAGAAGCTGTGTAATAAGCGGGATAATGTAAAGCAAGCCTGTCATTATTGCGAATTAGAACCCTGACAGGGTGATGCAGGACAATTTGGGTTCAATTTGCAATAATAACTGGCGCGCTCTACATTATGCCATACTGGACACATTCCAAGTACTTTCAGTACTGAGAAACTGAGTTATAGTTTGAAAAACACTTTAGATTTTGTTTGCAAAATGCATTAAAATGCCCTGGTGGTGGTACCCTGTGATATCTACACTGAGGAGAAAATAATGAAAGCAATCCAATAAGAATACAAATGCACAAAAATGCAGCGTACATCCCTGAAACTGGGTTTAATAGACCTTATTGTTTTGCTTTTGACAGAGTAAAGGTCTTCTGTGTGTGGATTTAGATAAAGGAACCTCAGCTTTTCTACTGGATTAGTTGTTTTTAGCAGCAGTGTTTATGCCAGCAGTGTGCTGGATTTAATTTCAGCGGGAGACCTTTGTTTAATGTCCACCCTTTCTCTCACTCCTTTTTTTCCCCTGTCTGCTGATTGTCTACCCATTGAGGCACACATGATAAATGTGAAGCGTGGCAGGAATCCTTCTCTCATAAACAAATAATTTCACGATACATTGCGAGTGCTGACACCGCCTCAGTCACGCCTCCTGGGCACCAGGTTTGGCCTGTCCCTTGTCTGCCTGAGGTACAGCTGGCCCTCCCTACCAAGCCTGCCAAGCCACTGTCTCCAGGCAACAGGCTCAGAGGCCACCTGTCATTTTGGATCAATGGACACACCTGCACACCCACCTGTCCCCAGTCTCGTCATATGGCGAGACGAGAGGGGGAAAAAAAGAAAACGAGTAGGACTTATCCTGGGTGGTTGATGACCTGATTTGGACTGAATGGATGTGTCTGAGTAGACTAATTTAGAGAGATGTGATCAAGGTTGACAGACCTGAGAGAGTTTATGTGTCTGGCTATGAAAGTTTGGGTAATAATGACTGATGCTGCTCTTGTCTGCCCGTGTCTCGCACTAAGTCGATACACAAACATTGCATTCGCAGAGATGATTGTCAGACGTTCTCATTTCTTTCTCATATAACTATTCAGCACAGAAATCCTCCTCTGTGCTTTTCAGCTTCACCGCCTGCTGTTCTCTTCAGACGCTCACCAAGAGACTATTCTGATTGAGCACTTTAACAATGACCGGAGTCAGGCAGAAGCTATCAGTGCGTCATGACCATTAGTTACATTTGGATTCATCCATTAAATGACACACGATTGACAGCTCATGTCCATGGTAAGAGACTTGAAACACTTAATTTCTCTCTTATTACTGACGATTAATTCTTATGGGTCCAGGAATCTTCAATGAACTCGGTGTCAACTAGAGTCATTTTGCTTTGTGCTCTGAATAGATTCTGCATGAGGGCCAGTATACAGATACAGAAATGTGATGAAGGGCCTGAAGGACCATGACTCTCTCTCTCTCTCTCTCTCTCTCACACACACACACACACACACACACACACACACACACACACACACACACACACACACACACACACACACACACACACACACACTTCAATTCTTCAGCTAAGTTGTGTGTGAGTGTGTCTAGATGCTGCAAGTCTCTGGTCTATGAATAGACATTTCTAGCACGTTTGGAGCACAAAGTGAAAAAACACATTTTAAATTCAGCAAAGCATCTTGAGAACGACATGAGGATTTTTTCTCAAGGAGGTACAGTATGTGACAGACCTGGTTCTCCAAGACTATGTGAATATTTGTTGTCCTTTGTAAGCCTCCTTAACTCCAAAATGAGTGCCATTTGTCACAATTACACTGAGCGCCAGGAAGGTAGGTAAAGGAGTTTAGAGATAGAACAGAACAGTGTATTTCTGTCTGTCCTGTGAATGATGACTTATTTACTTGAACTTAAACTGCACTAATACTGCCCTGGTCCGGTTTTAAACTGCACTCATACTGTACTGGTCTGGGTTTTAATGCAAAGTTGTTATTTGATTAACAGTATTGTTCTGACATTGTATGTTTGAATCCATATTTAATTCACCGTGCACCATATATACATGTGAATTAGCCTATAACTGTTTACTTATTATGTCATTTACCTCGCATGCTAACAAATGTCACCCTGTGATCCACCTACAGAAAGAGGTTAGGAACCAGTGGATGTTTTATTATTACATTATACAAGTCTTTGAGAACTTGTCATAGTGCTTTCACACCGCAATCATTGTATAGTGGGACTGTAATTAGTGATGTGTAATGTGGTTGTCCTTTGGGAATTGGCTGTTTCGAGTTCATTCAGCGCAATTAGCGGGGTTTGCAATTTTGCCGAAGGAATGTATTGAGGAGCTGTCTTCTGTGCCATAATTGTATCTACAAGATGTTACTGGGGATGCATTGATGTAGTTTTGTACAATTTGCTAAACGTTCAATATCCATTTCAAGTACACAAATGTACTCAGTTAAATTGTTTTTCTCGTTTTTTGGACTCCTGGAAGAATAT
This sequence comes from Sander lucioperca, assembly GCF_008315115.2. NCBI lineage: Eukaryota > Metazoa > Chordata > Actinopteri > Perciformes > Percidae > Sander > Sander lucioperca. The sequence continues at coordinate 8,308,742 of NC_050180.1, read as the reverse complement.
CCCAATCTACCAAAAGAGTTGGAGGGAGAGAGTTTAAAAGAATATCAAGGTAGTTTATCTAAAGATCATATGTCAGAGCCAGTCTCCATAGTCTAAATTCAATACAGTGAAATTGTATTGAAATGCTAAATCTGCTTGAGGTGAAAGATGTCAGCATATGTCGACTTGTTTCCTACTCCCTGTCACAGTAAAAATCTCTACAAAAATCCACCAACAAGGAAAACACTTAATTGCCTTAATTTGTCAGTGTCAAAGCTGCCCTTATTCTAAATTCAGCACAATGTGAGTGGGCAGCAGAATGCATATTGATTTTGTGGATTACAAACAGGTATGTGCAACTGTTATGTGAATTGGCATTGCCTACCCAGCATACCCACACTCCCATCATAATTTAGAGCTGATTATGCCTTCATGCTTCTGTAATTTAAATATTTACCGTGCACCCCGTCAACATCCGCAATCCTCTATCCTTCATTTGCATTTTGATAAGGAGGCCAATAGGGCAGAGAGGTTTTGAATAAATACAGTGTGTCATCAACATGTGCTCACTCAAAACTGAAATTAGCATGGACCTTTTGGCCACCATTCTTGCAACAGAAGTACCTTTTCTAAATTGGCCATGAGGGGTCACAATACCCCTGAGACGATTAAATAGACTCATGTTTAGAATGTACAATTGTCTAAAGTCCTTCCAGGATTAAGTCTGGCAGCAAGACTGACGCAATATTCTTTTCTGCAAAGTGGTTATGGCAAAGATTATAGACTGTGATGTAATTTCGGACAAAAGCAGTATTGTTTGAAACACATTAAAAAGGGGGAAGCCAGTGCTTTAACATTGCATTTTGTTACCTCTCTTAGCAATACACAAAATTATTGTTTGATCTTTTTTTTGTCTTCTTTTTCCCCCAAAAATAAAATATCTGAAAATATACATTAACATGAATCTAACATATCATTAGGACTGTTTTTTTTTTTTTGTTTATTGTGAAAAGAAACACACACATTGATGAAAGGCTTGCTGGCCTATAGGTAAGGTAGCCACTAAGGTAGCCACACACAGATACAGCTAAGCTTGAGGATTCACTTTGCCACATGCATGTTTAACATTCAAACATAATGTATAAAATAAGGCTGAAGGCTTTAGGCCACCCTACACATTATTTTAGGCCCAGTTTAATATACAACTCAATTGTATACAATATAGCCAATGCAGTAGGGGGTCCCTGCTCCGTCTTTCTTTCAGCTAAGGTGTCCTTGGCTTTATATTAAAGTGCCCATATTATGAAAAAAATCACATTTTCTGGGATTTGGGGTGTTATGTTGTGTCTCTGGTGCTTCCACACACATACAAACTTTGAAAAAAATCCATCCATGCTGTTTAGAGTGAGATACGGTTTCTGAATGTGTCCTGCCTTCAGTCTCTGGGTGAGCTGTTCAAAATCGGCACGGCTTGTGACGTCACAAGCCGAAACGAGCAGGCTAACCGCAACCATTAGCTCGTAGCATGCTAACGCTAATGCTAACGCTAGCATGTTACCTCGTTCTCAATAGCAAAGCACTGCTACAACACACACAAGTTCACCATAATCTACAAAAGAACTTAGTTGTAGAAACAGCCTGTCTTTTACTGTCTATGGAGCTAGCTAGCTGACATGATCTACATCTGAGCTACTGCACATGTGCAGTGCAATCAAAGATAGTACAGAAGAAGAAGAAGAAAAGAGGTCTCACTCTGTAGCTAAAACAGAGACCAGCTGAAAAGAGGATCTGCAGCAGGGAGAGAGAGCACTGCAGTACAACAAAAATATGGTGTTTTTTGAAAATTAAACCATGTAAACCTATTCTGGTACAACCTTAAAATACAATTATGAACCTGAAAATGAGCATAATATGGCTGCTTTAACAATGTATGAAAGGACTTTATGTAATGTGAAAGGTGCAGCTTTAAGTCAAACTTTAACTCTTTGACGACAAATCATGTTTTACATTTTTACCATAGAAGAAATGCTATACAGTTTCATACTTCTATATCTAAATATTCCCCTACTAGTAAAAACAGCCATTGGTTTGCATTCATTACTGAACAATTTGAAAATCTACTGGCCGTCTATTAAAGCTTCCATGAATTAGTGAACATGAAGACTGCATTCATTTTTGTCATTTTACATTATCAGTGTATGGTAATTAGGGATGTAATGGTATGAAAATTTAACCTCACGGTTATAGTGACCAAAATTATCATGGTTTTCGGTAATATCGCGGTAATTTTAAAAGTGTGTTCAATATGTTCAGAAAGCACTGATAGGCCTACACAAGCTGAATGGTTTCAAAAAGTGTAACAGTGTTTATTATATTACAAAAATATAGGCAAAACCTTATCAAAAGTGCAACTTTTAACATCAAATGTCCTGAGCGCTGTCATCTCCTCCTTCCACCATGATTCCAACTTCAAGAAACGCACGTTGTAGGCTACGCAGTGCGCCTGCGCGGCAACTTCAGGAGACTCGGATGAAGCTGGGAAGGATTAAACGCAGGGTTTCCACACTGTGGTAATTCACTGTGATAATAATGATATTTTAAATGAAAACGTAATTGTTACCGTCAACATTTTTATCGTGGTTTACCGTTACACCGGTAATCGTTACATCCCTAATGGTAATGTGGTGCAAAGTGCATTATCATTGACAGTGATACTTCTTAAACATAGTGCATTGGTTTGCAAAAGTGTTAGCAGTGATGTTATTTGTATTTGATTTAAAATTAGATTTGAAAATGTGTAATTGTGGTACCTGTTGCCTATAGCTTTTGTCCATCAATTATTGAGTAAATTTTGAGTAATTTTCCTCTCAGTTGTTTTAAAGTGCTGAATTATAATCAGAACTCTAACAATTAAGGAAAACCACAGGAATACATGAATACTGATGCTAATGGCAATAGCTTTCAGCTAGTTTCAATTTATAAAAAATATTAAAGATATCATCTGACACAATACATCTTTGTGTGTGGGTTAGGATGGAATACAAGATAGAGGTATAATGAAAGGGAAGACAGAAAAGGGTCAAGTTATTGCCACTGACATGTTCATACTGATTAACTGTGTGGCCAGCAGGATTTTCAGTGCAGTGAACTCTGCTAGCAGGCTAACTAAGCTGCATGGATTACTTTAAGGCACTGACATAAACATTCTGCTGCACTTCCCAGAGTGCCTCCAGTTCCTTTTGAGCTTGATGCAAAGAGACAGTGACACTTTGAGGATGCCAGTGGGAACCCTGACAGAGCTTTAAATAAACAAACACTCTTGCCTGGAGCTACATGTGGAGTGCCAACTTACAAGCATACCCGACATGTGGATGTTTTACACTGAGGGGAAGGTATGGAAGTAATGATGCCTGACCAGCTGCCTACATACACTCTTTTCAGTTGTGAGGTGAATCCAAGTTAAAAGCTAGTACTCCCTTGCTTTTCCTCCAGCTCTTATAAGGACCAGAGTTATAAGAAGGCAGTGATAATGCATGACAGGGTGTCCCTATTTTAAATGAAATAATGGCTAGTTGGAGGGATTCAAAGAGCAATTGGCCCCTCCAATCATTCCTCATCTTCATACCGGATGGCCATGAAATATTCCTTTGATAAAGTGCATTCTAAAGTTAAGATAAAACTAATGATTAGGCTTCAGTAGAGCATTATTCATCCCCTTATTTCTTTACAGTGTTATCATTTCAGGAAGAGGAGATCCCGACTGTGTGGACTTAATGGAGTGTTTTCAGTGCCCAGTTACTCTATCTGGCATGTGAGTATTGTAGTAAGCCAGACTTCAGATACATATAAAGTTAATTTAAATTAGTGCTGTCAAACGATTAAAATATTTAATCGCGATTAATCGCAATTAATCGCACATTTTTATATATTCTAAATGTCCCTAGATTTCTTTTTGTCCCATTATTTTTTCTCATTTTAATGCTCTTATCAACATGGAAAAGTGGATCGGCTTGCTTTGTGCTTTTGTCACCTGGCTTTGACGAGGGGACGGAGAATTCGCATCAGCTGTGTGCTAGGCCATCAAGTGGTATTTCAGACTGGACGTGCTGCGATGATAGCTCAGTTCACAACGACAAAACACACAGATCACTTTGGTCTTGTCCATGGAACCATTTGGCAACTTTTTTAAAGTAAACTTTCCATTCAGAATCTTATTGGCATCCATTTCGGCATCTTGCACTCGCCATCCACTCAAAACGTAACGTTAGCCTACTACTCTTTGGCCGGCTTGCAAGCCCAAACAAGTGTGTGCGGCGTGCCTGTTGTTTTGTTTCCGGTCTAGCTAGATCCGGTGTGGTGTTGTAGTTCTAACATTACCAGTTGTTGCAACAGCATGTGAAAAAAACTAGAAAGTTTGCTATGCCAAAAAGAACGTTAATCTTGCGATAAAAAAAAATGACGTTGTTAAAATGGGTTTGCGTTAACGCCGTTAATAACGCGTTTAACTGACAGCACTAATTTAAATATAAGTTTAATTTCAACTGTGCGTTTGTGATGTCTTGATATTTGATTGAAACAGTGGATTTTATGTATGTTTTATAATTATAATATAATTATAATTATAACTGCGGTATGGATTGTGCAATTGTGGTATGAATTCAGCAAAAGAGGCTATAATGATGTATGATTTACATTTTGTACATTGAGTATACCTTCAAACTTTCCTAAAACACTTAACAGTAGTGGTTGCATTTCTTAAGTTTATATACAACTGCCATATTCAATTCTGACTGTTATAACAAGATATTTTGGATTGTAGCGTCCTGCAACTGGAATATCAAATTCTGGTCGTCAGACACCAGGTTTCCAGAGATAAAATCCATGTCCATGAAACATATTTTCAATTTGTCTGCTACAGCTGATGTGAATAGAAACACCTGACTCAAATATGTAAGTTTTTTTTATTGATCAATAAGTAAATACAGATTATTGTGTGGCTGTAAAAAGAAGGCACATGTGCATCAGGGTATTCTGTGTGTGTGTGTGTGTGTGTGTGTGTGTGTGTGTGTGTGTGTGTGCGCGCGTGCATGCGTGCGTGTGTGTGTGTGTCTGCGTGTGTGCACTCACGGGTGTGTCCTCAGGAGGGAAAGTAAGCTACAAAGGGGTTGACATTGTCAGTAAATAACTCATGAACGTACTAAATGGGTCGAGGATAGGGGAGTGCAATGGCAGTGTCCTTTATGAAAAATCCAGTGGATACGAGCATGTGATGTTGATGCTGGAGAGAAAGACCTAGGAGGCTGCAGTATGAACCCCTCATGCCAGACTTTGCTAGCTAGGAGGAACTTTTAGTCAGGGAAATTGGTCTTCACTTGTTTGAGATGAGTAATGTTTCTCAGCTGCAGTAGAGTATGAACAAAGAGGTAGCAGTGTACACACTAACGCCTAAATGCATTTAGCTGACCATTGTTAAATTGGTCATTCTAGTCAGATCTATTAGACTGGTTGTACTGGTGTATGTTCTGATGTACAGGCTTTGCAAACGATAACAGGAATCAGGCTTGGGGAGTAACGGAATACATAAAACAGTGTTAATGTAATGTAATAAACATACCAAAAAAGGTAACTGTATTCCGTTAGATTTACAGAAAAAGACAATCAGATTACCGATACACTGAGTAAAAATGGGGATTATTAGCAGGATTACAATCTCTAAATACTTTTTAAGATAAAGCCCTTCGTTAAGATGCAACTCAACACTACCATGCACATGTGCACACATTACAACACTTTACACTCTGGCCTTGAGGGAAACCAATGTGGTCATGTGTTGTTCTCTTTTATTGTTGGTCTATAGGCTTAACGAAAAGTAAGTCTTTCTTTAAAAATACAGTTAGCAGAGGACACATTTTTGATGCGAAAAATATTGGTTGCCCCCATTTTCCTTGCCCCAGTTTTTTTTAGGAACACTGTTTTGTTGTCTGGCAGAATACAGAAGTGTGTATTAAGTTTAAAGTAAAGTCTTCTTCCGTCATTTATTTTCTCTTGTCTTTATTTACATATTTAGTATTGAGGTAAACCAAAAGTAAAGGAAAGCAATCAAGTTATGTTACTTTAATATTCTGATACTTGGATAAGGTTGTTAAACAGGTAATTAGTGATTGTATCAGAATACATTTTTCAAGTAACCCTCTCAATCCTGACAGGAATACCCTACAATAGTCCTCCAATAAAACAAACCTTTGTGAGGCTCACACAGGGTTTACACTGGCCACTGAAGCCCAGCGTTTGGCCGCAAAGCGCCGGGAAGCTCTGCCCAGAAAGAATGCAATTCAACTCTGAATAGAGAGCAATTATGAAAAAAAAGGAAAAGGAAAAATATGGACATAGACAATTCTGAGTTGGCTGGAATGATATGGACAATATGGTCTGTTTTGCAGCATAGAACAGTCTTAGTCAAGACTGTTGACTATTGTAACTCTGGTAAAACTGATCCGATGGGGCTGATATTCGGCTGCAAAAATGATGGGGTGAACCTGGTGTGGACTTCACAGTATGTTCCTGACTTCCGTATTAAAAGAAAAAAAAAGTTGCAACCGCCCTCCCTGATACTTCCGTCCCGGCCCTCCCCTAGGTAATGACAGTTAATAATAAAAAAAGGAAAAGAGGACGGCTAATGATGCTTGAAGCAGAAAACTTTTGCCCTCACTGTAAGCCACATGGGTGCACAACATATAAGCTACAACTGTACTGCCTCTTTTACTGCCTCTTTCTTTTTAATTTTCAACTTAAAAAAGCTGTCCACACTGTCATATAGCGTGCATTTAAGTGACAGGGAGGATACTCTATAAATGGAATATGTCAGTGTGTGGTGGGGAGCTATATTGACTGACTTGTCAAAATGCTATCCCTGGTATGTCAATCAAGCCATCTGCCGCGAGTACAGTCCACTTATTCCAATTACACAACCACAACCTTGCAGTTGAGATCTACTATTTCTCATATGTTATGCCACTGTAGATGAAACTGCATCTCTGTAAAGCTCCCAGAAAAACTCATGAGGACTTGTAACTGTTTTTTTAAGTGCGCAAAATGCACCAGATAAAAATGAGATCGGTCAGATGATTGTTCTGACAGCTGCCAATAGAAGATTATATACAGGCACACAACTCAAAGCATGTGTTTCAGTTATATCCCCATAGACTGTCTGCCATGACTGTGCTGTCAGTCTGGCTGGTCCTGTATTGTATTTGTTTGCAGACATCTTTACTTATTTATCGGTGTTTAGCATGCAATCATGGTTGTCACTAAACTCACTGATGTAAATTATAGAGAGTCAATATTCCGATTTCTCTGCCAGCTTTGCTGCTATACAGAATTGGATCTGTGCCACGCATGTTACCCACACCTCATATTGATGGGAGAGACAACAAACACCATGCACATAGAATACTAATAAGGAAATACAGTGGAACGTAGTCGCTGGTTATCTGTTCTAAAATGTTGATACTCCGTGTTAAAACTGCTAAAGGTGAAAATTTGGACATGTAGGCTACTCTTGATACAGTGGTGTGTCGTTTGGAGCTACAAAGTTCCTCTGATATGATTTGAAATGATCTGAAAAAAGCTTCCTAATGGCCATTGATTTAAATTCTTGTTTCTTTCAATATGTTTGTTAGTTTGGATATATTGTTTAGAAAGCACTTAAAAAGCATGTTGGAGGGTAGTTAAAGAAACAGAATGTGATTTAGCATTGTGCCTTACTGGTATGGTGTGAATCGGTACTTTTATGACCAAAAGAAGGTCTGACCTAATCTAAGTCGTCATTAAAATTGATCTGGACTCTGTCTTCCAAAAAAACTCTTAGCACCAAGATCAATAGACTAGAAGCTGCTGATCCTATAAAGCTTAGAAATGCAGTTTTGTTTTCTTTGAACATAGATCTTTTAGATTTTTATGGTAGCTCATGCGCAATACACAATACAGAAAGCAGGCATGTGGAGGTCGGGTGTGTAGTGTGTCTGACTTTCATGCTGGACACCAGAGTTTGTGTTTTCTCACAGACCTTACTACACATTTTCCAGTCAGGATTTGAACCACACCACAGTTCTGAGCCTCTTGTTAAGGTTGTGAATGACATGTACTGAAATACAACAGTCTTAGTATTATTGGATCTCAGTGTTGCATTCAACATGGCTAGCCTTAACATATTACTACACAGACTGGAAAACTTGGTGGCACTTTATGGCACAGTGCTAAACTGGTTTAAATCTTTACATCAATCGCTAATTAAACATCTGAGTGAACAAAAAAACCATGGAGTTCCCCAAGGCTCTATTCTCGGGCCTTTTCTGTTCAACATCTACATGTCTAAACCATCCAACCCATGTCTGGAATGTTCTGCCAGAAAATGTGAGGTATGATCCAAGTCTCAATTCTTTTAATTTGAACCTTTACATGTTCTGTCTCCACTGCCTTTTATCAAATTAAATTAATTTACATAACTAATTTATTCATATTGTGCACTGTAGCTATGCAGTATTTTCCTGTGTTATTCAATCTTAACTTAGTCAACTTAGTTAACTTTAGTCTTTTAATGTCCTATTTACGTATATGTCTCTCATTATATCACCTTCTGTTTTTATTATATCCAGTCATAATGCCTTTTTATGTCTTGTGTAAAGCACTTTCAATTGCCTTGTTGTTGGAAGGTGCTAAACAAACACACTTGCCTTGCCACAACCACAATGTAACCCTGACCTTAACCTTAGTTGCCTTGGGAGATGTTGTGGAAGTGTTGACATTACACATAACAATATCTTCCAGTGTTCTTGTCTGATGATAGAGTTGGACATTCACTCCCTCTGCTGTTTTTTAGCATCTACTTCTCCATCTCTCTTTGACCTTCCCTTACTCTACAATCTCCTGTCTCTGTGCACCTATTAAAAGTTGAAATCCAATAAAGCAACCGTTGTGTGACTGTAACCAGAAAGCCTTGTTCCTGTGACACAGCAGGAAGCAGAAAAAAAATGCATCTCTCAAAAACCTGCTGGGAGTCTTGAGCCTGACCATAATTGTCCTCCATTTTGGCTGAATTTGTTCATCCACATCATTACAGGGAATGGAAAGCAACTTGCCACCTTCCCTGGGTGTTCAAACTAAATTTAACAAACTTTCAAGCTGAGCTAAACAGGCAGAGCAGTGTCCTTATTGTTCATGTGCCCTTTTCCCTTTCAGAGCGCCATGGACCGCCTTTATCTCACAAATTGCAGTGTTGCGGTGGGACTGTGATGTCAAGCCGCATTGTAAAAATGACACTCATGTTGCATGCTTGGCAAAAACCCAACTACCCAGGGCTTTGCTTGTTTCAGAGTCTGCTGATGAGAGAGAGAGAGACCTGTTGGCATGTTGCAAAATTACACAACGGTGACTGGCATGGGTTGTTTTTTTTTTCAACAGCCATGTCTTCAAGTCTAAAAGTGTGTTGACAACGGACAGGAAACAAGTAATATAAGTAAGGAACCTGCAGGATAGAGCTCACAGGTAAATTCAACTTACAAATTGTGTCTTGTACTGATCTGGCATGGTGGTTTCTTTCTATCATAGGATTGAGCGTACCACTTTCCAATAAGGCACTCCTTATGAATGTGGTTTTACTTTGTAACTAATCACTTTATTAGTGGTTAATGAAACTTTCCTTGCCATGCCTGCAAACTCGAGTGGGATGAAATAAGTAACATTTCTGAGAATGGGGACCCAACTTTTGTATTCATGAAAACAGCTAAATTTCAAAGTGGCTTGTTTGGTGCATTTTTTTTTGCATATTTTTCCATGTAGCTCTTAGTCTTGGCCCTCCTTCGCTACCAGATGGGTCTGACCCATGAGTTTGCTTGGGGGGCAAGGGGAGCACTGCCCCCCTGGTGGCACAAACAGGTAATTGCATTGTTTAAAAAATGAGTGGAATAATTACATCTGGCATGACCAGATATTTTATAAATATCTTAAATAACACAAAAGAACTAAACGGTGGTAGGTAATACATCAGATTTCATATACTGCTTTTGTAAAAAAAAAAATATTACCTAGCTGACGATGGGAGCAGCAGGACGCAAAAAACGAAAGTTACTGTTTCACTAGTCTGGACATCTTGCCGTGCCAACCTTGCAATAAAGGTTTCCTAAATGCCATGTATATAAATGTGATGTCAGCTTACTAATTGATTGCGGGTTTTGTGTAGATTTGGACTTTTATACGTTTATTCCACTTTGTTTAAACGGCGAAGTGGAGAGGCCTCGTTCACCTGTTTGGAGCTGGCTGGTGATTGTGACGCTCGTATAGGCCTTGCTGGATACACCGTGACTCTTACTGATCGCTGTGGATTACTTTTTTTCCCCGTGTCATTTGATTACAGCAAAATACGGATCTTTTTTGTCAACGTGTCTTAACGTTTTATGGTGTGACTGCGCTTCGTTTCTGCGTTTGGAGAGGCATCTCAACAGACTGATTGTTCACTGTTACATTTTAGTTGAATTATTCCGCCACCGTCTATTGCGTTCCAAGACAGCCGTGCCGCGATTGGATTTCATAAGGGCGAATTGGTAAATTGTTACAATGTAATTTAAAATCTGCTTTAAAATAAACATATATGTTTTGGAATATAATGTTCAGCTTCGGCAGTGTTAAATATACGACTGAGGAAGCCTAGTGACGAATCCATAGCAACCAGTGCTGAAGTTTCCCAGTGTCCTTTGCTGAATGGTCTCAATATTTCATTGTTTTATTTCATATGAATACTAGTTTACTAGAGGAGTAACTTAGTATTTTAAGTAATGCAGTAATGCAGAAAGTGTGCATTTAGTTTCCATGGTTATTGTGTTTTCACAACAATGTTAGTGAGTAAATCTACTGAAATAGCCACCACACCATAACAGAGGAGTGGGATGTGTAAGATGAGAATGCAGAGGTTAACTTGTGTACATCATGGCTGTAAAAAATCAAATGGTATCTGTACTTCTTTGCTAAGTGCAAACTAGCACATAAGGGAAGTGTCATGCCTCTTTTTCAGATCATATTGGAGGGTCATGGAAAATTATTACTGGTGAGAGGAGGGTAAAGTCTTTTTATCCTAGAGGTAACAAAACTCATTCGGTGGCCCCTTAAATAAATAAATAACGAACGGTCCCTGAGATAATTAGGCTCACTTTGGACAAAAAACGTAAACCATTTTAGTACCAACATGAGGTCAAACAAGGTTTAAAGAGGAACTACTAACATTTGCAGTAAATTGTCTTGCCATGAGGCCATGGCATGAATGAGAAAATATAGTTTTTTTTCTTCAACATATTACAATATTTATTATGTTATTAGTTAAACATCTCTGCAAAATGGTCAGTATTATCAACTTTTGTTTTCATGACTAAGTTAAAAATTCATGCCTATTTTCCCACTTCTCTTATTCCATTATTATAACTATTAGCTGGCTATTTGCTAAATTGTGTTTTCCATTCCTTATTATGCCTGACTACTGTTGTCACTTTTTTCCTATTAAATTACAATTTCACCACTAGAGTTTACATTTTTTAAATGTGTTTTTCCAGTCATAGAGTTTATTCACAGTGTCTGGGCTCACTTATGCAGTCATGACCAACTGCAACCATTGAAGCCATGCTGCCACGGTGCAAGTGTTTTTCCACAGCACAGCAGGGCAAGGTTGAAGGCTTTGATGAAGTGTTGGAGGTGTGCTGGTTTGTCACCAGGACAACAACAGCGCGGCTTTGTGATGACACATTGGAGACGCACATGCTCATTGCTTGGTGTGGCTTGGTGCCTTGGTTAAAGTGGGCTGAACCAGGATGTGAAAACGTCAGAAGGGAAAAGGTAAGCAGCCTTGAAAGGAGTCAGTTGAGGTGATTTGTGCATCTGATTAGGATGCCTCTTGCCTCTCTCTGGAGGTTTTTGGGTATGTCCAACTTTAAGAAGACCCTGGGGTAGAGCCAGAAAATGCTGGAGGGATTGTGTGTGTCAATGGGCTTTGGAAGATGTCATGATTCCTCAGGCTAGAGCAGGGGTGTCAAACTCAGTTTCACTAAGGGCCACATTGGAAAATGAGAATCACATCAAGGGCCAGACATGTTTAGTTTATTGACATACTTTGATTTTGAAAAAATCAAAATATCATTGACTGTTTTATTGCATGCTTATAAAGTTTTCTCACTTACAGTTTGGTCGACATAGTCAACAAAACACTATCCTTAGCCATCATAGAACAAAGTGCCAAAAAAGGTTGAAAAAAGCAACACACTCCGGAAAAAGCGGCAAAAAAACATTGGAATAAAGCAGCAAAATACCATTGAAACAAGTGCCAAAAAGCGTCGGCAAAAGTGACAAAAACTTTTAGAAAAAGCAACAAAAACTAGGTGGGCCTAAGATTTATTGTTAACTTAAATTGATATGTGGGCCGGATCAAACTCTACGAGGGGCCGGGTTTGGCCCGCGGGCCTTCTGTTTGGCATGTGTGGGCTTGAGGATGTGGCTGGGGAGTGGGATGTCTGTTCCACCTTATTTATAACCTGCAGCTTTTACGTCATGAAAAAACCTTAGGGACAAATTATTCAGAATTCAAGCCTATGATAGCAATAATTTAATTAACCTATGATGTATCTTTATTTTATGGTGACAATCATTTTCTTCAAAAGAAAACAATTAAATAACCTCCCGTTTGCTTCATGCTTCACATGGATGCTTTAGAACTCACTCCATATTTTGAAAGTGAGACGTGACCTTTTAGAAAAATGTTCACACAACATTAGCTAAGACTGAACAAACATCATCTGCTTACTGGGAGGACATCAACACCTGCCGCTACCCGGAAAATGTAGCGAATAATGCTGTATCAGTCGCATCACATCCTAATGTCTCATGAGGTGCAGACGTTTCTGCCAAAATGTGAGGGTGACGGAGGTCTGGGAGAGTGTGATGTGTGTGTTTGGGGATGTGCAAATGCCAGAGCGCATGTGCATTGACTTTTCCGGTAGGTACCTCTGTATGTGTGCCTTTTATACTCTCCTGTTTATTCTTACTAACAGCTGGTGATTCCATTACCAGCTGCTAGATTATTATGTTACATTCAAAACAGAGCTATCTAGGTACTAAGACAGTGCATCATTACAATTGTATAAAGGTTGATTTCCAAATGGAAAGCCGATCATTTGAAATAAACTCGCTGCACTGTTGCAATTGACTGTGATTCCCCATTTCTCATCTAGTCTGATTTTGTGTCAGCAGAAGGGATTTGAAAGTAATAAACGAGATACACATACCACATGGGAGCCAAAAGTTAAAAGAACAAAAGTTTGGAGTAATGTAAACCATAATCTTTATTCTGTGTTTAACAAAGGACACTCTATTTCAGTTTAAGACTACTTATACATCCAATGAATATTTGATTTAAGTGAATCCTTTCTCTAAAAGTAAAATGTGTGCAAATAGATTATGCACCACCCCATCCAATGCTCTCTGTTGTGCACACTGATTTGATTAGGAATGTGAAGCATAACTTCATACATATTTATCAAACCTTCCATTAAAGCTAGAGTTAGAAAGTTGATTAGCTACCCAACCCTGTAGGGCTGTGGTAGTGTTTTGTAGAGTGCAAACAATAAGCAGGAGAGGTGAAATAAAACTGCTAAAAATGCAACTGAATGCAACCGAATAATGAAACCGGAATACACTTGAAGTGTACTCTATGTAAGGACTTTGCAACACAGGCACTAAAACCCCACAGAAAGTGTTTTGAATGTATTTATAATTTTATATTGATTTCTATTTGCTGACAATTTCAACCAAGTGATATAATACTGATACTGATCTATATCTGTTTCATGAATTTAATGTGCATATATTTTTGTCAGTCTTCAACTGACAAAAATATATGCACAGTCTGAACAATAACCAGTGTTGGGAAGGATACTTTCAAAACGTATTCCGTTACAGAATACAGAATACATGCCCAAAAATGAAATTTGTAACGTATTCTGTTACGTTACTCAATCTGAGTAGCGTATTCTGAATACTTGGATTACTTCCACATTGTATTGCATTTTATAAGTGTAGGAATGCGGCCATCACATACAGCTTACTAAACAGGCTTATTCTAGTGTGTTCTTCTGTTCCAACTGGCTGAATGTGTACCTGAACAAGCAGACAGATTTTTGTATTTGTAGTCCCGAACTGCATACTACAAAAATCTAACCACAGTCTAAGCTACCATGAGCTAATTTTAGCTAACGTTAGCTAGCATGTCAAACGGGGCTAGTCAGTCTTTCAACAGGTCTGGGGCTAGTAAATCAGCACGTAAGAGAATGTAAAGTCGCACGTCAACTATAAAATAGCAAGGTGATGAGTAAAACTACAGCAGACAACTACCCTTGGCTAATTAAAAAAAAAAACTTACTTTAAGATGCTTCTTCAGGTTGGAGGTGAAGTAATTTGGACGCTGAAAGGAGGTTGGTTGCTGGCAAGCAGAGGTTGCACTGCACAGTTATATTTCGTTCTCTCTGTTCTTTCTTTAATGTGAAATGCTGTTTGAATTTCCAAGATAGAAACACATTCCTGCCCTGGCTCTGTTGTGCCGGTTCCAACTCCATTGTGACTGATCACGCAAATAGATAATTTTTTTGTTTTCATATTGGGGCTTCTGGGAAATGCATGGAGTTGCCTTAATTTATTTAGAGAGTGAATAAACTCGTGAAACAGAAGTATTGTCATGTAATCCATTGATTTCAACAATGTAACTGTATTCTAAATACCAACTATTTAAATTGTAACTGTAACGGAATACAGTTACTCATAATTTGTATTCTCACCATCAGGGAGGATTGAGGAACACATGAAGAATGGAATGTGTTGAAGTCAACACATTCTCACTCCCAGGCGTCAAGTCAGGTGCCCATGGCGTTAGATACTTATGCAAAAAGTCTCCTATAGCGTCTAGCCCTTTGGCGTCATATTTAGACGCGCTTGGTCGGGACTCTTGGCGTCACTATTTGACGCTCTGGGTTGGGACGTACATTTAACTGACGTGCGGCACATGAACGGGACAGTTAGGTTTAGGAAAAGATCGTGGGTGGAGTTATAAAATGTACGTATACATGACACACAGGACACCAACGGGACACAAACCCCGGTTACTTGGGTGAAAGTCCTGTGTTGTTTGACCCATCCACCCCCCCCCAACCAACCTCCTTACATGGATTTTCTGTCTTTCATACTACTCGCTACCGTTGTCTCTTTTAATACTACGTCATCTTACAGCGCCGCGGTCGAACTGCTGCTCTGCCTGGTGCGTTCCATGCTGAAGGGTGATTTCTGCATCGGTATCCGACACTGAGAGACACTGACCAAGAGTCAGTATTTTACGAGTTGGGAAAGTAGTGCTCCAGCAATTCACTATTTCACTGCCATAAAGCTGAAGGACACACGTGACAAAATAATTGTCAAAATCAAAGCAGGACGGGGCACGCTGCAAAAATCCTGGATCCTACATTTCCCATAACGCAAATTTTGTTAGAAGTGGACTTTGACTGGTAAACACCCACGTCTTTCGAACTCCATACCCCCAGATTGCAACACAATCTTTGTGTTATAACTGCGTCATCCCCAACCCTGACGGTGTCATCGAATGACCATGATGACATCACTAGGGGAAACTTACCATGCTCCCCCAGAGGAGGGGGCACAGAAGACAAAACAACTATTTTCACAGTACCAGTTCTCCTCATGAACTGCAAGCCACTACACTTGCTGATCGTTTCTGCATACTGACCAAAAGAACCACATGTCAAGTAACTCATAAAAGCCACACACACTCCTGCTGGCCTTCATCAAGAGGCTTAACACACCTAGCTGTTCCATTGGGCAGTTCAAAGCTCTGTAAATGTCCAGACAGGTAAAAGCCGCCAGCTTTGAGCTCTATAACCCCTCTTTCCTGTTTGGATGTTGCCACTAAAGGTACTCTAAAACCAAGATAAAAAGAGAGTAGCTTAAACCAATTATCTTATCAGCTGAAAGAAAGAAATAAGAGGAGACAATATGTCACAGTGCGCCTCAGCATATCGGCATGTTGCCACATTTAAGGTGGCTTTTGGGGTCTGGTCTGTGTGTAAGTGTAAGCCAAAGAAGTTGAGTGCAGATGACTTCTGTTAAATGAGATTGTGGTTTTGATTAAGTTATAATATCATGTGAGTGGCACATGGTTACACATCTTTAAATGAGTGCAGTTGGCAGAGTTAGTAAACTGTTCAACATGCTTGGAGCCACAACTTTTCATTTTTTTCTTTCTCATAACTTTTCCTTGTTTAATTTGTTGAGTTTTTTTCCATTGTGGTCCCCCCCCCCCCCCTATATATCATTTACTTGTGAGCCCTTTGCTGTTTTTGAAGTTATTCACATTACAAAAATATCTGAGCACTTCTTCCATCACTGAATGGAGGTTCCACCACACTGCCTAGAGCTGTGATCATGTCTTACTGGTGGGAAATGTGAATCAACTGCTCTCCAACAGAGTGCCATGTCATCATACATTTCACATATGAAACAAAGTGAGATATGGGTATAGTTTATTTTTGGTTAGTTCATCATTTTCATCGCAACAAACGCATAACAGTGCCCATTTTAGACTCACTGGATACAGTTTCACCTATTAGAACTCACACCCACAGTGTACTGAAACCAAAACACCCACATACCAATGACAAGTTTTCTGTGTGAGAGAGAGAGAGAGTGAGAGAGAGAGAGAGAGAGAGAGAGAGAGAGAGAGAGAGAGAGAGAGAGAGAGAGAGAGAGAGAGAGGGGAGAGGCTGATGGGAGCAGGAATAGACACGAATCAGAGATGGTACTGAGGACATGGTAGAGAAAAAGAGGAAAGGAAATATCTTGATTCTAGTGTTATTGCCACACAGCATTCAGCATCAATTTGCTAAGACTAACACATTTTCAATGTGCCTTGGCTTCCTGCCAATCTGTTGCTGTGCATAGTAATGTGGCTGGAAGGTTTTGGATTCTGCAGCAATGTAGGAGCTCAGTGGGCAGAAGTGCCGCCGGCATCCAATACACATTCTCCTGGAAATATGCTTAAAAAAATATCATCTGCAGGTGCTACATTGCTGCTTGTCACAGATTTGAAATGACAGCGTGTACACGCAGCGGACAGGAGCTGGAATAATACATTCAATGCAGCATTCTATCCCGTCTTTAAGAGTGTGCATATTTTGTACATGTAATGTATGAGGGCATGTAAATCATTGACATTCATTCAGATTTTACCCACTTTACGAATGTAAAGTGCTTGACTTGAATGTTTATGATGGCACAAACAAAAAAGTGCCAAAAGGAGAGTGTGAGGGAGGATTTACCCATGCACTAATGCTCACTCTCTCTCTCTCTCTCTCTCTCTCTCTCTCACACACACACACACACACACACACACACACACACACACACACACACACACACACATATTGTCTCAATGTCATAGCCACTGTAAGCATCATTCACACTGGTGGAAGTGCCAGCCTGCTGGCTCCCTCAAGGATGACAGGCAGGTGACTGCACACACAGCGAGGCAGCTGCATGAGATCATCTTCAAAAGCTGTATACAGTAGGCTGGAAAAAATCCTGTCTCTCACCAAATACATTTATATACTACTTATACGCTTTGCCAGATACATTTAGGAGGAAATGTAATTCCTGCCTGGAATTAGTTTTTATACTGCTCAGAAGTAGTAGATAGGAGGAATGGTTGGATGGTTGTGTGTGCAAAGCAGAGGATTTTGTCACTGGAGACCAGTGTTTATTTCCTGAATTCCATTTGTCATTCTGTGCTACTCAAAAGGTTGGCTAAGGCTAGGGAAACATCATGGTTTTGCTTAAATATTGTTTTTTTCCCCCAACGTTGTTGGTAAAAGATTTGCAACATGACAGTAAGAAAAAACTAGCCTGACAAGCTAGACCCACATTTGCTGCCGATAGGGTGTGTCTAGATTTCTAGGCTAAGAAAAAACATCACTTAAATGTCTGTTGATGGATTTTATTTGCAGCTCCATTCTGATGTCGCCAATTTAAATCTTGTATAACTTACATTTTTCTTTTGTAGTCTTAAGATGAGTCAGTGTTTCCATTAAGAAGATTTCTTCAACAAATATTAGCCATTGGTCTTTTGTCGGTGGCGCTCCCTTCACCCAGTTCCCTGTAATAGCTTTTTTTTGTGTGGAAGTTTTCTTTTAAAGATTTTAACTAAGTATCTGTCTCTTCCATTACACATTCCTCAGAGAAATTACCGAGATAAAGTACATTTAAAAAAAAATAAAAAATAAGATCTACATCAAATGATCCACACTTTGTCCTGGGGTTGATGACCTCTGATAGATTACCCGTTTGGTCTTTATCTATTAGTTGCGCTATGTATTCCATCTTTTGGAGATAACTGATGTTGTATCGTCTATAGAAGGAATGAATGTCCGCAACATCCAAATACGTTTGCAAGTTTAATATAAACTGGCAGGCATGACATCTTTGCAAGTTACTCTCACATGCAGTCTTGTATAAAGTACTTGAAAGCAATACTTGAGTAAAAGTACAAGTATCTTACCAGAAAAGGACTTTGGTAGAAGTTAAAGTCTTTAGAGTATTACTTGAGTAAAAGTCTTTGTAAAGTATCTGATATTTACTGTACTTAAGTATCAAAAGTAATTTTCTGATATTAAATGTACTTAAGTATTAGAAGTAAAAGTAAAAAAAAATTGATTATGAACTTTATGGCCAAAGGTGTGTAACGTTATCTTCATCACCACTGTCGTCGGGGTGCTCATCGTCTGTTACCATGGTCATTATCCTTCCTCCTCTTCTTCTTTAGTATTGGCCTAAGGTTTTTTTTTTTGCTGCTTGGCAACAACCAGGCATAAGGTCACCAACTGGAATGGAGGGTGCATTATCTTGGCAATTTAGGAGCAATAATTCGCCAAACCTGCTTTTTTCCAGTATAACAAATGTCTACTGATTTTATTTTGTAGTAACAAAGTAAAGTACAGATACGTGAAAATTTCTACTTAAGTACACTTGCGAAGTATTTGTACTTTGTTACATTACAACACTGCTCACATTTCTCTGGCTCTCAACAACTTTTCCGGTCTATGTGTTGTCATCCTGACTGCTGAACATACTCTGACTCAGAACTCAATGTAATAGTGCCTCCTGCTGGAACATCCCTTATTAGCAGATACCTTCTCAAACAGGGTAAGGAAATTAACTATTATTCTTGATAGGTAAGTATCAACGATATAGCTTACAGATAAGCATCTCCTGTAACTTAATATAACAATTTATAATAGACATTTAGTATTGAAATTGGTCAACAGCTCGTACACCTATCATGATCCTTTCGGAAAGACTGAATGTATTGCTCCCGCCCATGATGGCGGGATTCTATTTTATTTGAGAGTCCAATTAAAAGAGGTCTGGAGTAATCACACTGGCTCCTCCTTAAACATATGTAGGGTAGCCATCACTCCCTGGAGATTTATTCTTTAATGAATGTATTGCCTCGTTTATCTCATCTGTTGTAATGTCTGCGTACTGTAAGTACATCATGTTGCAAGGTGACAATTGAGTAATACAGTAATAATGTGGTTTTAACTATTAGCTTTACACAAATGACCACCTGCTAGGCATCTGAAATGATGCTTGGGTCAACTTGTTGTTATTTTCATCTATATACTTTTTGATTTCCTTTTCATATTTCCCACTAATCCTTAATTGTTAAATATTCTCACATCAACTCTCCAGATTTTCTTTTTTTCTGTATTATTTTTAAATACAAGGCATTGCGATCTGATACATCTGCACTGATTCACTCTATATCAACCATATTCATAAAAACAGTATCCTTGGGTGAACATTATGAGTTGGAGAGTAATGAATAGAAAAAGAGGGTTAGAACTCCAAACGTCTATCATTCCCATCCTTTCCAATTGGAGCCTTACACACTTTACTCTTTTTTGTTTCTCTTAAGACTGTTGTATCTAGGGTTAGGGTTGGAGATCATTCCCCCACCCCCACACACCATTTATATATGGCATATAACGGATTGAAATAAATAAAGTCACTGACTTTTAGTAAGCTCCAATAGTGAGTCAAGATCTAAATGTCTAAAGTCACGGTCTCATTAATCTAATGTGTAGCCGATATTACCCTTACTGAGTGCCACGTTCATTCATAGTTTCTCACTGCTCACATCTCCACCATGTTATTCACTGGACTCACTGGACCAACATTGGTATTTTTGTCGCAGAATCATGTTACCTCTTTATACAGGTATCAGGCACTCCTTTTGCATTCCCTCGAGCATTGTGCCTACACAGTGCCTGCTTTTCACTGGTTGCCATCCAGAAACTCTGCAAATCCTTCTTCCACTTGTTTGGTGAATACATACACCATGCCTTGTGCTGCCTCCCTGGCATTATCATAACTCTTTATACTCTTTGTTCCATGGAATGTGAATGCGATATGAAACCAGATCCTCTTTACTTTCAGTTCCTTCTGAATGTCCACATATGTATTGCGTTTTTCGATGATTTCATTGGGATAGTAATACTGCCCTACAAAGCAAAAAGGCAGTAACTACGCAGAGTGCAGAACTGAGAAAAATGACTCTAAAGTTATCCTGTCATCCAGCTAAGTAGTTGTAGGTAGATTATTGGACATGTCGCTGTTTTTGTTACTTTATATTAGCTTATTCTTTGTACATATCAATCCTCATATTTAATTTGATATTTTACCCCTATTTTGCAGTTACTGTATTCTTGCTTTGTATTACTTACCAAAAACGTGGCACCATAACAAGGAAAAAGGCAGTAACTACAGATTCTTCAAAAACTATTTTGCCACAACTTGGGCTCTGGGTGTGTTAGATACACTGTATTTGAAATATTTGGAACCATTTGTTTTCCTGAACATGGATATACCAAAACCAACACTAATTTGACCATTTTAGGTCAATATTTTCCACCCGGAAGCTGTTCTGGTGCTGAAACGGCTGCTTAAAGTCTCACATTGCTAAGCTGTTATCAAGTTATCCTGTCATCCAGCTATGTAGTTGTAGGTAGATTATTGGACATGTGGCTGTTTTTGTTACTTTATATTAGCTTATTCTTTGTACATATCAATCCTCATATTTAATTTGATATTTTACCCCTATTTTGCAGTTACTGTATTCTTGCATTGTTTCACTAGGGCTTTTTGCAGTTACTGTACAAACGACTACATTTTTTCTCCAAAACGACACACATTTGAGATAAGATGTTTTGTCACATAACAAAGGATGCCTTGAATGTCATGAAAATGATAATAACTAATTTTTGACCAAAAATGCAGTTACTGCCTTTTTGTTTTGTAGGGCAGAATAGTCTCCCACCTGTATCTTCTGCCACACTTTTGTCAAAAACATTTCCTTGGTTTTCAACTTTTAACTAACTATTGATCTCTGACCTGAAATCAGTGTTGGTGAGAGGGCTCTGTGGGTGTGTTGGATCTGTGGGCTGGCTCCTTCAGTTCTGTTTTTAAGAGCTGGTAGCTGGTAATAAAGATTCCTTCAGTGTCCTTGGTTTAAAAAATATATTTATTATTATTATTTCTCCACTGATCTTGCTTTAGGGTTAGTTATTTTATCTTGGATGTGGCGTGTCTGGTTTATCATCCTTACAAGTACATTGCTTGCTGCTGTATTCCACTCCTCAAACTCCCCTATGTGTGCCTTTTGTTCCTGTAACTAACTGTTGTTATAAACTTGACAGAGGAAACAGAACTAGACCTTAAGCTTCTGAAATAATCCTAATGAAATTAAGCAGCTGATTCTCGAGAATCTCTCAGACACACATAGAAATTAAGCTGTCTGTCCGACAGCAGCTCTGATATGTTCACATTTTAGAGAACGTTAATAATATTTTCCAGTATTATTTCACCCACGCGCTATTAATCAGAATGTTAATTTGTATGATCTGACTGGCCCGATCAGTAACGTTAGATTAACCACGGAGCCATGGCTATTATCGCTCGCTCTTTCTTCGGTTTTCTCTCTCTCTCTCCTCCGTTCGCTTGATACTCTCTCCTCGATGTGCATTTTAGGAATTGGGACGTCCTTCAACATGACGCGCTGAGAATGATTTCCGGGTCACAAGCCGGAGGATCGAGGAGTCAAGGAGGTACAAATTTGGGAATTGGGAAAGGCCCATCGTCTTCTCTGAGAGTAGAAATGTATTGTTTCATCTCAATCTTAAGTTTGTCTTTGAAAGCTAAACTTATTTCTGAGTTCTGGTTGGAGATCTCTTATGTCTCTGCTAATGTTAGTTAGTTCAGCTCGCAGTGTAGGATTGTTGGTCCATTTTCCCCACTGCATTGTCCTCATGTCCACTTCCATCCCATTTGGAAAATCCATTCCATTGCGAACTGCTCTTGAGCTATGTTTAGCTTTTTGTGGTTTCCCCACTTCCTCCCTGTCATCACTAAGGATTATAGCATTTATTTTTCAAGATATAGATTAGGTGGGGTATTTTCTTTTTTTTTTTCTACCGATGTGAGCGAGGTAACAATAAAGCAAATGTTTGCCCCTTAATCCTACCGGAGGTCTGAACATCATGAATGGCCCAACTATATTTTATAAAACTGACATGCAAATGGTTGTTGACTCCTAGCTTCTAGAACATTTTTGTTGCTGCACATTGCAATATGTCTAGACAGCTAAGGCAAAATGATTCCCCTGATAGAAACACTGCCGCCTTTTCACTTTCTCAAGAGCTCTCCAACTTTTTCCAAGTGGTTCAATCATTCCGGGGAACCATCTATGAATTTGTCATGTGTACTAATTTCTGGGAGAAAAACTGAAGTATCACTTTCAATTCACTTACTTTAAATATTGTATAGTTTGATAGAGCTGTCGCCTCAGTACAAAACCATGGCAGTAAACCAATACAAGGCAAAGAGACCAACAGATTGATCTTTATCGAAACCTATGGAGTGCTGAATTCGGTATATTGCACCTTTTAAGGTGAGATCTGCACTATCTGCTGTGTGTACAGCATTTAAACAGGACACATTGTACAATAATTGTATTTATCATGTTAATACATTTGTAGGAACTGATAAAGCCGTCCCCAAGTCTTTTGGATTAGAGTTGTGGATAACATGCCCCAAGGGTAACATGTATTATCTTCAATGGTAAAAAGAATTGAAACTCCTGAGGAACCCAACAAGACATTGTCTGCTTATGTTCAAGGCTACATTTTGGAGATTAATAAAGCTTTTTTAAAACAGTGCCATTGATGTTACGAGGTCAGGATTTTTCAGAGCTGAATAAAATTATGTACATAAAGTTGTCCAATGTCCAACTCATCATTTTTAGAGTTAATTAATGTTTACTTAAACCTACATTGTGTAATTTTTTTAGTTGATTCATAGCAAAAAAAACACTTTGTTCTTTCACAAATAGGTGCTCATTCATGTGTAAATACTTCCACCAACTAATCAAAGTATTCTCGTAAGCGTAGAATCTGCCATTTAGAATCATTCAGAATACATAAGCGGGCGTCGCTCAAATGACGGCCGGCATGTTGCGCCTCCATCTTTAAAATACATTAGCCAAAGAGGCACATACCTCCGCATTTCTCCCTTTTACACTCAGTGGCACCCCGCACCGTAACGAATGCCAGGGGGAGATTACTCGCCAGGGAAGCGAAAAAGAGAATTAAAACGACAACGCGACAGGCAAAGCAACAAGACCAAAGAAAAAAAGTGAATAAAGTATTTCATCCTCTGTTGTTGACATATCCATTATATTGCTTCATTGATGGCCTTTGTGTATGTCGAGGTCAGAGACGAACAGAAATGAAACGGCCCATTTGTGTGACGTCCTGTTATGTTCCTAAACCCCTCAACAAAGCACAAGTAGACTTCATATTTCACAATTAATGTTTTCCATGAGATTGTTTATAGATCTCGACATTTCTGACTGCACTTAAAGGCAGCTTTATTTCACAGGAGAGAAAGAAAGAAAAGAGACGAGCGAGACATAGCGAGTGCTTTGTTTTTGCAGGAAACATTCAGCTATTACACAATATCCTGCGCAGTTTGGTGCTTGTGTTTCCTTTTTTACCCTCATGGTGTTTTAAAGCAGCCATATTATGCTCATTTTCAGGTTCATAATTGTATTTTAAGGTTGTATCAGAATAGGTTTACATGGTTTAATTTTCAAAAAACACCATATTTTTGTTGTACTGCAGTGCTCTCTCTCACTGCTGCAGATCCTCTTTTCAGCTGGTCTCTGTTTTAGCTACAGAGTGAGACCTCTTTTCTTCTTCTTCTTCTGTACTATCTTTGATTGCACTGCACATGCCCAGTAGCTCAGATGTAGATCATGTCAGCTAGCTAGCTCCATAGACAGTAAAAGAAAGGCTGTTTCTACAACTTCAGTCAGTTACAAGGCAGGATTAGCTGGGAGACTTCTAAATGAGGGCGTAACTACATGTAAGTAGTTCTTTTGTAGATTATGGTGAACTTGTGTGTGTTGTAGCAGTGCTTTGCTACTGAGAACGAGGTAGCATGCTAGCGTTAGCATGCTAGCATTAGCATGCTAACGCTACGAGCTAATGGTTGCGGTTAGCCTGCTCGTTTCGGCTTGTGACGTCACAAGCCGTGCCGATTTTGAACAGCTCACCCAGAGACTGAAGGCAGGACACATTCAGAAACTGTATCTCACTCTAAACAGCATGGATGGATTTTTTTCAAAGTTTGTATGTGTGTGGAAGCACCAGAGACACAACATAACACCCCAAATCCCAGAAAAAGTGATTTTTTCATAATATGGGCACTTTAAGACTTTCTTGTGGCAGCGATAGAGGCAGTGATGTTTCCTGTTTCCTTTACAGGACTGTCACACCGCCTCAAACCATAGCTCCAAACACTCTGACAAGTCTGATCTCCGGTTACACGATTGGCCACCGCAGCGTGACGTGAGGTTGTGTTTCTCCAAATTTTGAGTCGCTTTAAACTTATCGCTACAGGCCCGCTGCATTTTTTGAGTGTCCTCCTACACACACTACCCCCATTCAAAATGAATGGAAAAACCTGTGTTTTTGACGGATTGTCAGACGGCCAACGCAGGCAGTGTGAACGCAGCCTAATACTGCTGACAGAATGGCTAACTGACACAGCGGCAGAAAAGTTAAAGGGGGCCTATTGTGCATTTTCAGGTTCATGCTGTACTTGCATTTTGGATTTCAGACAAAAGTCTGTATTAAAAACTATATATTTTTGTTCTCGCTTAAACTTGTAGGCAGGCTACTTAGTAGGCCAAACCTCCGGGACCTCTTAACCTGGGACCCTTGCTGTCATCAGGTCAGCTGCTAGCTGCTATCATCCTCGTTTTTCCTGCCGCCACGGCATCACTATTTTATGAACGAAACATGGCGGAGAAACGTAAAAGTGCTGATAACTCCTCTGTATCAAAAAAGAAAGTAAGGGAAAGTTACCTCAACTTTGGTTTTGGAGGGGGGGCTCACCTTTTCTTAGACATAAGTAGGGGGGGCGCCAAGGAAAAAAGGTTGGGAACCACTGCTCTGTTGGATCTGTTCAGAAGAGTCTGAAACCTAAGGTTTTTGCTCACAGGGATTACTTTTACATAGGTTTTAGTTTAGTTTATTTGCACAAAGATATGAAGATCATATGTAGATTTAAAAAGAAAGAAAGAAGCAATTTCAGTGCAGGAGAGGAAAGAAGGCTAAAAATTTTATTCAGAGTCCACCTCTTATACATAAAATAAAATAAAATAAAATAACACACACAACATGTATATATGTATCAAAACATAGTAATAACAAAGCAAGTAAAAAGACAAGGCAAACAGAAATACAAGCCATAGAGTCAGACGATAAATACAATCAACAGAATTATCCCAACATAAGGTTCAAGATGAAATGAGAAACTTCTTTAACTGTAACCTAAAGGCTGGCAATGAATTCCATAGCGGTGGACCTTTATATTTGATAAAAACATTATGTCTTGATGAACGAGAAAAAGGCAAATAGAAATAATTATTTTGCCTAATTGAATGCGAGTGAATATCTGAAAAAAAGTTAAATGTATCTGGGAGATCTTGCCTGCAATTCATAAGTTTTAAACATAAACATGCATGTCTATAGACAGCAATAAATATTTCCTGAAGAGAGGTGCAGATGGATCTCATCTGTTAGAGTGTGAAATCATTCTCAAAAGCCCCTTCTGAATTACAAGTACTTTGTAAGAAATAACATTACCTCATTATTTGAAACGTTGGCCTCGTTTAATATCGACATCCAACATTTTAACATTATATATATGACAGAAAATATGAAAAAGCATAATAGGTCTACTTTAACATTGGCGGATTGAGAGACAGAAGAACTAGCTCACTGTAACTGTAGGACTTAAAGGTGCAGTAGGTAAGACTTATAAAACTAACTTTCTGTCATATTTGTTGAAACTGACCCTATGTTCGAGTAGAACTACATGAAGCAGGAATTAAAAAAAAAAATCTGGCTCTTCTGGCACCACCTACAGCCTGTAGTGTGATTTGCAAAAATCCACCACTCCCTGTTCAGATGCACCAATCAGGGCCAGGGGGGGTGTCTAACTGCATGTCAATCACTGCTCATGCACACGCATTCATTCTCCCTTGTGGAGGGAGGGGCTTAGGAGACCGTTTTGGGCTTTAGCAGAAAGGGGGGAGGGACTGAGAAGTTGTTGATGTTCAATTTTTTTGGCTAAGTCCTGGATCTTCACAATCCTACCTACAGTACCTTTAAATGGAAAGGAAAAACCCGCTGGGTAACATGCAGGCCAGCTGAGAAACAAAGTGATCTGCTGCAGATATAGCTCTTTTTTAGATCAAAACTCAAAACGTATTTATTTAGAATGGCTTTTAGTACGTAGAAGTGGTGTGACAATTTCCCTCTCCTCCTGTTTCTATGTAACCTTTTTATGATTTGACTGTTTTCTATGTTTCAGTCTTTTTATTGGATGTTGTTTTATTCTTGGTTCTTGATGTAAAGCGCTTTGGATACCTCCTGGTTGCTTTAAAGTGCTATATAAATACATGTTGATTGATTGATTGATTGATCTGCTGCAGTGTTCATTTTGTAGATAATGCCTTTGTTTTCCAAAACTGAAATGAGAAAATGATAAACTAAAAAGAAACACTTGAAAACATAATGTGACAAAATGTATTACAACGTTTGGCAAACTGTATTTGCAGCACTATTTTCTATCATTATAGTGCTGCTAAAGTCGTTTGAGCTACCTAAAATAATCCCCCTGGAGAAGTTGACTGTAATTAACCTGTTCATGGAGGATATATAAGAAGCAATTTAGGTGATCATTTCAGCTACATTACCACCAGTCTCGCATTGCCAGACCTATCACCAACTGTATCAACTGTATTAATTTTCTCTGCCAACGGATTGAGTGTGCTGCCCAGAATCCGTCTCAATAACATGACAATATTAGTTGAGAGAGTCTTCTTGTTTTCAGTCTCCATCTGTCTTTCTTAAAAAAAAAAAAAGGCTGCAATCGGTGTTTTCTTATTGTCAACACATCCCATTAAAAGACCAACAATGTGTTAGTCTGACTTTGAATGAATAGTAATGGAGCTCTATGGCAGTGGTTCCCAACCTTTTTTCCTTGGCGCCCCTCCTACTTATGTCTAAGAAAAGCTGAGCCCCCCCTCCGAAACCAAAGTTGAGGTAACTTTCCCTTACTTTCTTTTTTGATACAGAGGAGTTATCAGCACTTTTACGTTTCTCCGCCATGTTCCGTTCATAAAATAGTGATGCCGTGGCGGGAGGAAAACGAGGATGATAGCAGCTAGCAGCTGACCTGATGACAGCAAGGGCCACAGGTTAAGAGGTCCCGGAGGTTTGGCCTACTGAGTAGCCTGCCTACAAGTTTAAGCGAGAACCAAAATATATAGTTTTTATACAGACTTTTGTATACATTATATATTCTAGTGTATTATCATAATTTGTTTAACATGTGCAAATATTTTTTTTTTTTACCTCAACCTCAAACCAGATAAAGACTTGCGCCCCCCCTGTGATCTTTGCCGCCCCCCTTAGTGGTCCCCGGACCCCAGGTTGGGAACCACTGCTCTATGGCACAGAGGCATAAGCTATATCAGGCTTTGGAAAAACTTGTTCATTGTTTGTTTTGGTCTTTTTGTGGTTATGTGTTGACAGTTAGAATATCACCAGCCTTATCCTTAACTTTGTAGTTTAGGAAGAAATAAGGGGAGAAGATGCAAAGTCCTTACACATAAGGACCAGTGATTATTATATACGAGGTGATATTGAGCCTCCATGTAGCCGCTGAACAAGGTTCAAGTTTCAAATCAGGCAATTTAGGAAGTGGGTGTCCATGAATTTGAAATATTAAAGCCCATTTCCCTTACGACCGCTGTCATATACAATATTTTAAAAACGTAATTAAGAATAAATAATTCATCTTTATCAAATGAATAGCTTTTACTATTTACAGCTTGGACCTGGGGCTTGTCTTTATGAAGCAGGATAACTAAATTTTAACCGCCTCAAATCTGGAATATGGACTATATACTTACTACGTTAAAAAGCTGTACTGGTTTTACAATTTTTCAGCTAATTTAGTAATGCTTTTTAAGAGACAAAAAAGGGGCCTTTAATGATGTAAGACGTTACTGTTTCCTCTAAAATTGCAGCCTTTACTACACCAAGGATGTTTTGAATTTCATCCAAAACAGGCAAACGTGAAGATGTGAAGCATCCCCAATTACACCACGGTTCTGCCTTGGGAGAAATGCGGACTCTTCGTTTTTCCTGTTCACTTGGCAGCTCTTTGAAGTCATGTCCACTGGCGTGTAATTGATATGTGCAGCCGTTTACAGGGTCCTGGTCAAGAAAGACAATTAGACTGTCCGTCACTTGCTGAACCCTAATGCGATATAACACCCTTTAATCACTTTAAATGTTGATACTAATGGTGAGCTACCTGCCAACCTCCAAGCACTTGGTGAATACGAATCGGCAAGCACTACACAGAGCTGACCCTATGTGGACCTGGTCCTCAGCTGTCTCAGCATGTTATGTGAAAACCAATATTGTGATGTAGAAGTTTGTCTCCAAGAAAACACCGAACTTGGTGATCCTCAGTGTTGATTGTACTTGATGGCTGCTGTGTTGTCTACAGCAGACCAACAGCAAACAAACAGCTTCAATTAAAGGTTTTCAACAGGTTCACAACAGGCTTTAACACTATATTACTGTGCATTCAATTTTCAATAAGCACAAAAAGTAATACGTGTCACTAGGAGTGTCCCCATTTTGATTTTAAATGGTAAATTGATCGAAATAAGCTTTCGATTTTCGAAATTGAAATCAAATGCAGGATCGGCGATTCCCACAGGATTTCTTTTTCTCTCCTGTTTTTCTCAACAACTGACAACACATCGTTGCCTACCGGCTGGTAGCATGCTGCTAAAGACACACATTAGCTTACCAACAGCCTGCAGCTGCACTTTTTCAGACACCATGGCCACAGCCGGAGTCGGAGATGACGGAGAAACAACTGTAAAATCTTCCTGCTTCCCTGAAAAATCCTGCATGGCAACATTTTGCCTTCCCCTGAGTTATGTAAACAAACAACGAACGGTAATGCCTATGGGCTCCGACGGGACCTTATGGAGCGCTCAGGTGCACCTCGTTAAACTCATGGTGCATTCAAGTGCATCTTGTAAACTCTGAGAAACTCAAACTGCCAAGTACGCTTCTGCCATCTAATGGCTCTTATTGTAGCATTGTCGTCACTGCTGAATTTTTATTTTTTAAATCAAAAATGTAATCGAATCGTGACCTTAAAATCAAAAGTCATAAAATCTTGGATTTAGAGAATCGTGAAACCCTTAGTCACTGCCCCGAAAACAATGAATGGTGTACACAGAGAAAAATACTTTCAGCTTTTGGCCCTTCAACAGCGTCACAATCACGCAGTATAGATGCCTCTTAAAGGGGCTGTACTCAATATTTGGAAAAAAAGATGGGCTGGAATTGCCTCTACACGGCTCTCACAGACTGTTCCCCAACTCGTCAAATACAGATGCTTTGGAAACACAGAGGGAGTGTGACTTCATTCTCTGCTCAGGATGCAATTTTCTCAACTATATCTTTACATAGTAAAAATATGTTTACAGTTATATTAATGTTCTGAATATCAAGTACAACCCCTTTGAATATCAAACATACAAGTGATCTACTTTAAGGCAATTGGCTACAAAGCAACCAATGAGCATCCAGCATTGGAACAAGGAAGAAGGTGGAAACCAATTCAACACAAACGTGAGCACCATCCACCAGACTCACCAATCCATAAAATTTCCTCACAAAGTGATAATTTGCATTGCAATCATAAAAAGTCACTATATATTAATTCAAATGTATAACAATATCTCTTAAGTGTCTAAATTAGAATATAAAGAAAGGAAGGACTTGTACAATATCTACATTTTATGAAAGCGACTTATCATGGACATCATTTAACAGTGATTTTATGCAAACACACTTTATACATTGTATTCTTTATTCAGGCCATCTTGGCATGTGGCAATTACGTGTGGGTTTGCTGTAAATTGCTTTATTATTTGGCTAAGAAACAAGCATTGTATCACAGTGTGTGCTGTGTCTCCATTAACTTGCTCTGTAGAAAATTACAGTCAGCTTTGTTGACCAAAGTAATGCGTTCCAAATCTTAAGAGGGGATGTAAAATAGATTACTGCTTGCAGTCTTTGTGGGGAGTAAAGGAGCTTTAATAGAAAACAGAAACATTCACACAGAGCCTACAGAATGCCAAGGATTGGCGATTTAATTACGAAACACTTATGTAGCTTTCTAAACTTCCACATGCACACACTGTAGATATTACAGTAGCTATATAACATATGACCACTATTTAGATGTTAGTTTTACCACTTGTGCTATCAACAAAAGCAAAGCCTATAATGCAACTTTACAAACTTGCATTACTCAATCGATTTGGTAGTTCTGGAATATATTTAACACTCAATAAATAATAAATTTAAAAGAAACTGCATGATCGTTCTGATGCAATGTAGAAATAATTCACCGGTCTGTATATGAATAATACTTGAGTATGTTTATCTTAAGATATCATTGAGCTGAGATGTTGATGCAAATTCTGCTTACATTTGAATTTGTGGGTAACCGAATTCAAGGCTTAAAACATCCAAAACCCTGCTCCTTCTATAATGTGTAGCTTCAGTTTTAAGCACAGATACTACCCCTGTCATCCATATGCTAATACTTGTTTCATCTACAATACAAATACTAATGACAGAAGGCATAAACCACATTGCTCATTCAATTTTACTACTCAGAGATTGAGCTGTTGCCAGTGGTGTGAGCCAAGTAAAGGCCAATGCAAACCTCCATCTAATTGATTCATCTGTGGGGCATTATCCTCGGTCAAATTATGGCTCACACAGAAAAACTTCTCTCGGTGTAACACACAGACACAGGCACACACACACACGCACTACAAATAAGCTATAAACTGCATCACATCAATTATATCCAAACTTCTGTGACAAAGGCACTGGTGTGGTTTAAAAAACTTTACTGCTCCACGCACACAGTCGCTTTACAGATTTCATTTCTCAGCAGCAACTTGCCAGGATTGGGCAAATGGCCTTGCAGGCTCACAGTCAATATAGTTTGTGTACATTGCTGAGGGATGAGCAGATTTACAGAATCACATCTTTTTTCAATGTGTAATATGCATGTGAATTTCCAAATGGATCCTGCTACTTTACAATTGTTATATAGTTAATAAAACTGGTTAAATAAGCTTGTGTATATGATAAAACCTTAAAAGATTTATTATAGATTCAACTGACCCATTGCTAAAACCGGGCTCAGACTAGATTTAGAAATCAGGTTGCAACACGCACATAAAGAAAACCTTCACGGATGTTCTTCTCTCTGATCTCAAACATGCATGCATTACAAGATTTGAAACTAATAATAAGATTATTGTGCCGGAGGGAGCAATGCACCAACTGTTGTGATCTCTCTCATGTGATCTGGTAGGGAAGCAGATGTAAACAAAATGGAGACTGACATAGTGTGACAAATTACTGTAGCGTTTATAATGCTTTGCAGTGGCAAAAAAAAGCTAAACGAGTGTGCGTTGGAGAGACGTGGTCAACACAGGTTGTCTGTTCTTGGTTCTTCAGCAAAAACTGGAGGTGAAAGTTTAACTGATTCCGTCTCTTGTCTCTCCGTCAGCTGCTCTGGGACTCTCTCTCATTGGCTTGTGAAAGTACGTACATAATCATATTCATAATATTCCAACTAATAATCCAACATTTGAACTCCTAAATATCAAAAATGTTTGAAATTAGATGCTACTGCGAACAGTTCAGGAAGTTTAGGATTGATATCTGTAAACCGTTCAGATTACCAGATAATCTTGGCCGTAATTTTGGTACCAACCCCTGGACCTGGACCAGATTTCTTCTCAGATTATTGGAAGGCGTGAATTGTGGATAAATTGGCCTGCAACTCCTGTAGTAAACTAGGTTTATGGTAGCCGCAGTGTTCCTGGCGTGAGTTGCGCAAGTCATAACGTCACTACAGCTGCCGTTTCCAACACGAAGGCTCCGCAAGTTGTCGCGGCACGTGGTCGTGCACCTCTGAATTTCTGTAACTCGGTGCGCGTTGCGCTTTCAGTTCAACATGGTCGGCTGGGAGGACTGGCCGAGCAAGTTCGTCTCTACAAACATCTGTATGATTCTTCATCTACAGACCACTGGGAGTCACAGTGTTAGAGGCAGACAGTCATTTTGATTTGGAGATAAACAACAGTCACATTAATGATTAGAGTAGATAAATGTAAATAACCTGCTTTCCTTTACTTCCGCTCTCTTTTTCTCTACTTCTTCTTATTCACAGATAATTTTGTTTGTACGCCCTCTGGTGTTTCGGAGAACACTGCAACAAACAATGCATTGAGCATATTCGTCTCCATGCATTCTCGTAGCGTGCACACCATCTACGAAAGCTGGCACCACGGTGTCGCTCTAGAAGACCAAATAATGTTTTTTCTTAGTAATGGGTCCTTGTCTTCTGATTTTTACGCTGAATTGCTGGCAGATTCTATCAGATAAAAAAATGGTAAATTGTTAACTGGCATGGATGTTTGTGGCAGCCAAAGAGGCAACCTGCATCCAGCTCCACAACAATCACAAATTCAGCTCCTAGGACTGTATCAATCTGAGCAAAGGAGATATTCTTAGGAAGCAAGAAGCACTGTCCACAAAACATCACCTCTGAATGATGTTACTCAAAATGACAATAACCCAAGGCACTTCACTCGGTTACAATGATCTGTGTGACTGTTGCAGCATAGTGATCCTGTGTTACTGCTAGTGGAGGGTCTCTCGGAGAAAGGACAGGAGACAGAGTTTTGTCTCTCAGGACGTAATGGGTCAAGATTGACAGATTTTGCTACTTGGGCCAGTAAAAGTTTGCACTGCCCCTGGCACATTACATTTCTCAGTGGGCTGTCTGAGAATGGAAAATGATGTGTTTAATACAACCCCAGCTGAAGTCTCACATAAAAAATTTTCCTTTTATACCAATGCAACATTTCCGCCCTGTCCTACAGTTTTGAATATGCATCTCTCTCCCTTAACCAGGTGTTTACTGCACTGCATAAATGTCAGCTTATGTCTAATTTGCTTCCTGACTGTGTTCCTGCCACAACATCTCTCTCTTCATGTCTCTGTTCTTAATGCTTTCCTGAAACGATCATATTTTTTTCTTTAAAATATCACCTTGGCTGCAAGTCAAGACACACATACACACACAGACACACGGACACACACACACACACACACCAAGGCCTGATAGTTCCCAATGCTATACCCGACTCTACATACAGTCACTGGCCGCCAACAGACTGGACAGCCTTTGATAAAACAAGGTTTTGGAACACACTGAGTCGCTCTGGAGCATGTGTCACCAGGCATGAGGCAGCCAACGTCTTCCCCAATTGATTTCCAGCTGACAGTCAAGTGGCTCCCCGTGAAAGATGACCTGTCAGTGCATCTCAGGGGAGCAGATCTAGCGAGGAATCACGTAGGGACACTCATGCGTGAGATGGCAGGTAGACAGGCATAGGAGACCCTGAGCCGGGCCTATTGGGGCG
This sequence comes from Sander lucioperca, assembly GCF_008315115.2. NCBI lineage: Eukaryota > Metazoa > Chordata > Actinopteri > Perciformes > Percidae > Sander > Sander lucioperca. Next base: position 8,274,430 of record NC_050180.1, on the reverse strand, counting down.
CCTATCTTATGAATTGCCCCAGGTCAATGAAAGCTGGCTAACAAGCCAAGCGGAAAAGTCTTGGTAATTCCCTTTTTATTTTTAAGTGAGGACTGCACGTCTTATGTATATGTGAGTAGAATAGAATTTTTTTTTTTTAATCGCAATTAATCACTGAATTTCTATAGGTAATCGTGATTAATTGCATATTTTATCACATGATTAAAATTCTATTATTTTGCATTTCAGAACAGTTTTTAAGTACATATTAACAATTGAAAGCAATTCTTACCAGTGTATCTTGATTGGGAATCAAATGAATGCAAAGAAAGTTACTTTATGAACTTGATTTTAAGTTTTGTAATTATGTATTTACTGTAAACTAAAGAAAAATGTGTGAATCTGTCAAAAATCCAAGCTTGACGTGCTTCGGTGATATTTTAATTCGGCTTTACACAATGTGCATATGGCTTTCGGCTTTCATCTACGAGCCGTCCGGGAGTTTTGGAAAATAAAAAGCGCCATTCAGAGTTGTGTTGCTGCTGTCTTTCTCCATCATGCCTGCAGCCTGCAGCAGGAGGAAGTTTGGCAGCTTGATGATAAGTAAAGGTGCTGCAAAGGGTCAAAATAGTAGCCTGTTAGGCACGACGCAAAGCCGAGTGAAGTGTAAAATAAATGAATAATAGCCGGCATGCGATTAATGCGATTAAACGCGTTATGCTCGGCCCTTAATCGCATCGCGATTAACGCGTTAATGCTGACAGACCTAGAGTAGAATGAGTGGTGTCGCTTTAGAGCATGATTGATATATATCATATGTTTAAATAATGGGGGATTCCAAATGCCATGAAAATGATTATAAATAGGTTTAGAGATATACTGTTTATAACTCTGTTAGCTATTACCCTGAATTGGCTATTGCTAATCATTTGCTTTCAAGGCTTTATAACCGGTTGTTTGTGAGACCATATAAAGGGTGTTTTAACAGCAAGTGTTCACACACTCACAAACACACATTATCAAGGTAGCAAGATACAGTATGAACTTCATGCAGCACTATACAATAGACTTTAGCGTCAACTGTCTCAGGAGTTCTAGTCCTCCTCTTCTCTCCCACAGATACGCTGCCTGCTCTCACCCCGACTCTCCGGGGACCAGGAACTGTCACCGTGATCTTGGAAGCCGGAGCCACATGTCTGCTTGGCAGCACTAAAGTCAGCTTAACTTTTTCTCACCACGGATGACTTGGCCATTTCCTACTGGCTACTTGCCAGAGAGGTGTAAAGTTGCTGTCTTTATTCTGAAGTTGTTAGACTTACAACAGTATGTGGTAAGGCCAGGGTAAGAGCGAACAAAGTTGTTGAAATATTATGCAATATCATTAAGGTTACACTTGTTAGGGGCATAGCCTTTTCTATCATCAAAAGGGCAAATTCGATATTAGATCTTACAGTCACACACTGGCACAATCAGTACAGTTGAGCTATGCAGCCCTTGGCAAAAAATGTATTTAGCTGGTGTTGTCAGTATGAAGATTAAATGTATTTTCACTGGATATCCACTTAAACGTGTAGTATTATCATGGCACATTCTTTTAACTAAATACTTTCTGCTTGGAAAGTGGTGCATGTATTTTTTCCCTCGTCTAATACAATATGTCACACAGTTACTTCATGCATCTTGGGCAGATCCGATCGCTATCTGATATCCACACAGCCGAGATGTTGGGCGCCCCGTGGTTTAGGGATTTAACGCTAACCATGAATTGCATCATCTCTGATTTGAGTCCGATCGGAGACCTTTGTTGCATGCAATTCTCTTTATCTTCCCACATTTCTCTATTGTCAGAATCTCTAATAAAGGCATACAAATGTCTAAAAAAATCCACCAGGAATCAGACAAATTATAATACAGAGACAGATGTTGAAAAAGCGTAAATGCCTCTCGTCTTTTCAAGATGATTACGTTATATTTATTCCTCCCAAGTGTAACTGCATCAGAAAGCCATCTGTGGAGATAGCCTTTACAGGGTCTGTTCCCAATTAGTAATGTGGTATTTAAATGACCTGTGTGGATGAGAGGGCATTGATCTGAATGGACAAGGGAGCAATGTGAGTGAGAGCCAGTGAAGGCGATACAACTTTTGACTTGTTCATAGTACATAAATACAATTCCTCCAAGTGTTTGTGTTAGATTGTGGATAGTTGTCAGCTAACAAGCTAAAGTGTTATTGTTGTAGCTAAACTGCCTACACGCAGGAGTTATTCTTCTTATGGTGTTTTTGGCAGTTGCCAAACAGCTCCAAGTGCATTATGCCATGCAATATGGGATGGCAACGGATGGTAGAGATGGGAAAGATTCCGAAGTTAACAACTTCATTGAACATTTTTAGATGGTTGTAACATTACAGAGTTGGTCACATTAAAGCTTTAGTGCGTAACTTTTTTGATTCAAGCTATTGCCAAATGAGTTGCTACAAAGCTAATTAAGACTATCAGCTCCACACAACTCGGCGACTTTCCCGCGCAGAAACTCGAGTGAAGATAAACTTTGCACAAAAAGTAAGAAATTTGTGTTTCTCTGTGGTAACAATGCTTTTTGGCAATACATCTTATACCGTTGGAAAGCCCGTTTAGTTCCCTTTCAAATGCATTTGTGGGATGAGCAGCAGCGCTGAGTATGTGGGTTGCGCCCATGAAAAATTTGCCAAATCTTCTCTGCCAATTCCAAACAGCTTATTCTGCCATTGACTCGTTTGGTGTTTGGTGGATTGGATGATTGAAGTTTGAAGAAACATGACATATTGGCAATTGAACAATTTATTAATTTCACAAACAGGAGCCTCAGTAGCATGTGGAAGAACCATACACAGCCACAACAGCCTGGCACCTCCTCATGCTGGTCACCAGCCTGGTCACACACTGCTGTGGGATGGCATCCCATTCTTCAACCAGCATTTGTCGCCAACGTGGTTGTGTTGGTCACTCTGGCACGAACAGCACGCCCAAGCTGATCCCACAAGTGTTCAATGGGGTTGATGTCAGGACTGCTGGTTGAAGAATGGGATGCCATCCCACAGCAGTGTTCGATCGTCGCAAAATGGCGCTGTGTCATGCAGTAGCCTGTTGCAGCAGCTCCTGATGTGTGTGTGTATTTTGTGTGTTTTAAGTTATTTTTTTGGTCTTTAAGTTCAGTTCTTTTTTTTATAGTCACTAAGAACATCTGTGTAGAGATGGCTTCTGACAACTTCGGAATTTTTCTCTTGGTTCTGTTCTTACTTTGGACGACTTTTGTAACTGCGTGTTACTCTCAAGGCAGCGGGACTATTGTTTACACACGCGATCAGCTGATAGCGCTGTGTCGACCTGTTCTTCTGCCGGGGGACAAGCCTGAAATACCGAAGGAACTACAGAGGAGACGCCGGGGTTGCAGAGGTGGATTAAAACGTAAGGCAAAAAAAAGCAAACATAAGCCTGCCGTCCCAGCGATCATTATGGGGAATGTACGGTCTCTGGGAAATAAGATGGACGAACTGGCGGCGCTCATTAAAACCCAGAGGGAGTTCCGCGAGTGCAGCATACTGTGTTTTACCGAGACATGGCTGCACTCGCACATCTCGGACCATGGCGTGGCGGTACCCGGCTTTTTGACGGTTCGGGCGGACAGGGACGTTACAGAAAGCGGTAAGAAGAAAGGAGGTGGGGTTGCACTGTATGTGAGTGAAAAGTGGTGCTATCCCGGACATGTGAATGTGAAGGAACGTTTCTGTAGCCCGGACATTGAACTGCTGGCTGTGGGGTTTCGCCCGTATATCTCCTGAGGGAGTTTACGTCCGCCATAGTGATCGTTGTGTACATTCCACCATCTGCTGATGCGGAGGCAGCTGCTGACGTCATCCACACCACTGTCTCACAACTTCAGACGCAGCAGCCCAATGCATTCATGGTTATCACTGGGGATTTTAATCATGCTTCACTGGATAAATCCCTCCCAGACTTTCAACAATATGTTAAGTGCCCAACAAGAGACAATCACACTCTGGACCTCCTGTATGCTAATGCCAAGGATGCATACAGTGTCACTGCCCTTCCCCCCCTTGGCAAATCAGATCACAACCTTGTCTTGCTGTCTCCTGAGTATGTTCCTCTTGTCCAGCGGCAGCCTGTCCAAACAAGGACTGTGAGGAGGTGGACTCAGGAGGCTGAGGAGGCTCTGCAGGACTGTTTTGAGTCTACAGACTGGGACGTGCTCTGTGAACCACATGGGGAGGACATCAATAATATGACAGACTGCATCACAGAATACATCAAATTCTGTGAGAATGTCACCATGCCCTCCCGGACTGTACGCTGCCTTCCCACTCACAAGCCGTGGATCACCAGTGACCTTAAAGTTCTTCTTAATGAGAAGAAGAAAGCTTTCAGGTCATGGGACAGACAGGAGCTGAGGGAAGCACAGCACAAACTACGGGATAAACTGAGGGAATGTAAAAACTCCTACAGGAGGAAGCTGGAGGCCAGTCTACAGGAGAACAATATGAGGGAGGTGTGGACAGGGATGAAAGAGATCACCGGGTGTGGGGGTAGAAGAAGACCAACACCAGGCAGCCTAGAGAGAGCAAAGGAGCTGAACTGTTACTTTAACAGGTTTAGCTCACAGCCATCCCTGCCTCTTCTACCACTCCACCAACCCCCCACACCCCCTCTCTGCCTCCCCCCCCTCTCTTGCTCCCACACCTCCCCCCTCACTCCCCTGTGGTCTGCCCACTCCCCCCACAACTACAGCACATCTCATCTCCCCCCACAGACACTTCAAGCACCCCCCCCTGCTTTTCATTCACACCTGGCCAGGTGAGGAGACAGCTGGAGAGGCTTCACCAGCGCAAGGCTGCCGGCCCGGATGGCATCAGCCCCAGGGTCCTGAAGACCTGCGCCAGACAGCTGTCTGGTGTTCTCCAGTATGTCTTCAACCTGAGCCTGAGCATGCAGAGGGTGCCGCTGCTGTGGAAGACGTCCTGCCTTGTCCCGGTCCCCAAGAAGTCGACTCCATCTGGCCTCAAGGAGTACCGCCCAGTGGCTCTCACATCCCATGAGATGAAGGTGCTGGAGAGGCTGGTCTTGGCCCGCCTGAGGCCGCAGGTGAGATCTTCTCTGGACCCTCTACAGTTTGCCTACCAGCCTCGTCTGGGAGTGGATGACGCTGTCATCCATCTTCTGCAGCAAGCTCATTTGCACCTGGATGGCGGTGGCAGCACTGTGAGAATCACATTTTTTGATTTCTCCAGTGCATTCAACACCATCCAGCCACTGCTACTAGGTGAGAAGCTGCAGATGATGGGTGTCGGTGCGTCCACAGTCTCCTGGATCACTGACTACCTGACAGACAGACCACAGTTTGTCCGCCTGGACCGTGTTCTGTCTGATGTGGTGGTGAGTGGTACGGGGGCTCCACAGGGGACTGTGCTGTCTCCTTTTCTGTTCACCTTATACACCACAGACTTCCAGTACAACTCAGAGTCATGTCACCTACAGAAGTTCTCTGATGACTCTGCAGTTGTTGGGTGTATAAGGGATGGACAGGAGGGAGAGTACAGAGCGCTGGTGGACAACTTTGTGGAGTGGTCTGGTAAGAATCACCTGCTGCTGAATGTGGCTATGACCAGAGAGATGGTGATTGACTTCAGGAGGAAGGGAACGGCTCCGCAGCCCCTTTGCATTATGGGTGGAGATGTGGACATGGTTGAGGAGTACAGATACCGGGGTGTCAACATCGACAACAGGCTGAACTGGAAAGTCAACAGCACTGCTGTTTATGAGAAGGGGACGAGCAGACTCTATTTCCTGAGGAAGCTGAGATCCTTCAACGTGTGCAGCAAGATGCTGGAGATGTTCTACCAGTCTGTTGTGGCCAGCGCTCTGTTCTCCTCCGCCATCTGCTGGGGCAGCAGCATCGGAGCCAGCGACACAAACAGACTGAACAAACTGATCAGGAAGGCTGGCTCCGTTATTGGCTGCAAACAGGAGACATTTGAAGCTGTGGTGGAGAGGAGGTCACTGAACAAGCTGTTATCTATCATGGATAACCCCGACCACCCTCTCCACCCCACACTGGTCCAACAGAGGAGCACCTTCTCTAAGAGGCTCCGACAGCTTCGATGTCGCACGGACCGCTACAGGAAATCACTCCTACCACAGGCAATAAAACATTTTAACACTTCATCTCTGAGTGTTAGATAAGACTCATATACATCACAACTGCACTGAATGCACCTTGCACAGCCTTGCACAATCATTACCAGTGAAACAGTTGTACATTTTTACTCCCCAACTTGCACATTAAGTTTATCTATATATTGAAACAGTTGTACATTTTATTTCCAAATTGTATATATTTTTAAATATTGCTAGTGTATTATTCTATTATTATTTCATGTATATTTTTTCCTATTATTTAATGTTTACTCTGTACGTGTGCTGTGTGTCTGAAATTTTGCTGCTGCAACAATGTTATTTCCCATTTTTTTGGGATCAATAAAAAATCTATCTATCCATCCATCCATCCATCCATCCATCCATCCATCCATCAGTGTGTGACCAGGCTGGTGACCAGCATGAGGAGAAGGTTCCAGGCTGTTGTGGCTGTGTATGGTTCTTCCACACGCTACTGAGGCTCCTGTTTGTGAAATGAATAAATTGTTAAATTGCCAATATGTCTTGTTTCTTCAAACTTCAATCATCCAATCCACCAAACACCAAACGAGTCAATGGCAGAATAAGCTGTTTGGCATTGACAGAGAAGATTTGGCAAATATTTCATGGGCGCAACCCACATACTCAGCGCTGCTGCTCATCCCACAAATGCATGTTCCTTACAAATGGGGCACCATTTGAAAGGAAACGAAACAGGCTTTCCAAGTGTATACAATGTATTGCCAAAAAGCATTGTTATCACAGAGAAATAATCTACCAAACACACATTTCCTTACTTTTTGGGCTAATTACCTCTACTGAAGAGTCCATTGTTTTTTAATCCTCCGTATCCTCCTTGGCTACTAGCAACTGTGTGGAGGAGAGGTGGGGGTGCGTGTGCGATCACGATAGGCTTGTATTATGTGGACGCGTTTTGTTGTCATTACTTAGAATTCCTCATAGGGGAGACAGAAACTACACACTATAGCTTTAACAATATTACAGTATCCCAATAAAATAATATACTCTCGTATTATTAAGTGCTAAGTTGGATGTATCAGAGTTTTCAGAAAAGTCAGAGTTTCCCAGTTGTAATTACAACTTGAATATTGATTGCTTCATTACCACCCTCTGGACTGGAGGAAGGTCAACCCTGATTGCAATCTGTTTTAGTTTTTCGAGTGACATCAGGGTCAATCAGTTTTTTTATTTGGCTAAGTGTAAATTAAATTGTTTTATTTTGACCCAGTGATTATAGGGCAGGTTAGCGAAGGGGTCGAAGTTGGCAGGGTCTGAACTCTCTTAAGCCCCCCCCCCCCCCCCCCCTTTTTTTTTGTTCACACAAACACTTCTGTCACTTTGACAGAGTGTGTCAGGGGCGGCTGTGGCACACGTGGTTGAGTGGTCGCCTTCTAATTGGAAGGCCGGGGGTTTGTTCCCTGGCCCTGCAGTCCCATGTTGAAGTGTCATGGGCAAGACACAGAACCCCGAATCCCTGCGCCATCGGTGTGTGAATGTTTATCTGATGAGCAGGTGGCACCTTGTATGGCAGCCTCGGCAACAGTGTATGAATGTGTGTGAATGGTGCCTGTAACATTTAAAAAGTGCTCTGAGTTGTCGTTAAGACTAGAAGAGCGTTTTATAAATACAGTCCATTTGCTAACAGCACTTTCTAAATGTGTGCACCCTTGTCCTCATTTGTATGATTCAAAGCTTGAACCCTTTAAAAAGTCTCAGTTATTCATGCTGCTCTATATTATGTGAGGCAGAGTAGGACCCAGGGGTACTATTCTGTATGTGTTTGTGGTAAGTATTATTCTTTGCATGATGTAGACTTAACGAAGTGAAGTGACAAGGAATTTTCTGAATCATTGGCTCCATCAAAAAGAAGTTGACACCTCACGTTATTTGGTCACTCCCTATCTCAGCTCACTACAGCAGCTGCCAACACCTTGAAAGCCAAGGTCGCCCTTTAATAAAAACATCATAAAAATCTGCCATTATCCGGTTAAATGGCGCAGAAGATTCAGCCTTAACGGGACTACTTCCCCTCCAAGTGCTGTTGAATTAATTACAGGCAAAGTGGGAGGCCCTCTTAAGCTAATCAGATGTTATCGTGTGTGTGTGTGTGTGTGTGTGTGTGTGTGTGTGTGTGTGTGTGTGTGTGTGTGTGTGTGTGTGTGTCTGATGAAGGTTACTAATTCCTGTGATCGATGGCTTAAGAGATAAGGCTTTGATTTGCATAATGTCAAAAGTCACCCTTCTATACTCTCATGTAAAGTATATACATACATATGTCTTCACGTATTTACCTGTGGTCATGGTGAAGTGAACATTTGTAAAGTGTGGATTTAATTTATCTGGTCCTATATTGACTTTGAGCCACTGTACAGTAAGCTCCACAGCTGAGGGATAGTTAGGCAAGGTAGTGGGAAACCTCCCCATTGACCAATAGTAAGCCTTCTTGACAGTGTTGATCTTTAAAAGGGACTCAGAGCTGCAGAGTCTGAACCAGAGGGAGCTAGCATAGCTTATTAGCTGTGTTGCACCACTCACAGCAGTAGTGAAATGTAACTAAGTACATTTACTCAAGCACTGTACTTAAGTACAAATTTGAGGTACTTGTACTTTACTTGGGTCTTTTCTTTTCATGCCACTTTCTAATTCTACCCCGCTACATTTCAGAGAGAAATATTGTACTTTTTAATCCACTACATTAATCTGACATCTTTAGCTACTACAGATTAAGATTTTTGCACACAAAACACAGGTAGTTTATAAAATACAATGTTTTTTATTATAAATTAAAAATATATAGGCCTACAAGTGCAGCTAAAATGATTAAACACGTATTTGACTGACAGAACTGTTTGGATCGTTTCCAGTTTCTAAAATGTGAGGATTTTTCTGCATTGAGTACTTTTACTTTTAATACATAAAGTACATTTTCCTGATGATACTTACATACTTTTACTTAAAGGTACACTATGAGTTCCTGCCTGACGTCACTTACTGTTGACGTTCCAAGTAAATTTCAAACAAAACAGAGCAAGCTCGCCCCTCCCCCCGTGTTTCCGTAACTGTCATGACTAACTGACTAACTGTCACTAACCCCCACCCCCAACCATCTTGTCGGTGATTGGCTGGAGTGTTTTGTTGTATTTTGGTGCACAGCCTGTGCCTCTAGTGTTTGTTTGATGTTTACAACCCCTGTGTTGTCTCCCGAGACCGGGCTTTTTCACAGTGTGTTCAGGGGGCAGGCAGCTAGTGGATCAAGGAGAGATGCCTACGATTTGAGACAAAATTGAAATCACGCTGAAACCATGCAGGAACTCATAGTGCACCGTTAAGTAACATTTTCAATGCAGGACCTTTACTTGTAACAGAGTATTTTTACAGTTTTGCACTGAATACTTCTTCCACCACTGATTCACAGTGTATATTTTGTGAAGTATAAGTGAAAGATAGTGTGAGAGAAACATTTCAATTTAAGTTTTAATTACATTGTTTTAATGTAAACACATTTGTGACTACTCTAAAGAACTGAGTTCATTGGTATTGTTAGGTATTTAAAATAATGTGTGACCCAATAGATGTTTCATACATTTTTACTGGACTGCAAAACACATTTATTCGTTAATCATGAAAAACATAATTTGTAAATTCTTATTTTTTCATGACATTGTTTGGTTACATCATTTTAGATTAGATTAGATTCAACTTTATTGTCATTGTGCAGAGTACAAGTGCAAATACAACGAAATGCAGTTTGCGTCCAACCAGAAGTGCAAAAAAGCAGAAAAGTGCAATGTGATATTCAAGTATAGACAGGTGGTGCATAGGCAGGACAAGAATTATATTGCAGTGTTATAAGAGCAGAATAAATATGGCTATGTAATATGAACAGTGTTTGAACAACATGTACAGATATGTGCAATGTAGCAGCAGTGACATTATAATAGTAGTAGTAAGAATAATATAGCTATATGCAGTGTATTAGCAGAATATATAATAAGAAAAACAGAATAAATATGGATATTCTGTATGTACCATATAGACAGATATGTGCGGTATGTACAGCTATGTGCAGTGTGGTAACATTAGAAGAGTATAAGAATAAGTGTATGTGCAGGATGAATAGTATGATTTATTAATACAGCTACACGTTAGTAGACTACAGTGCATTTAAATGTGCCTCTGTCAACCCTTACATGATTGTTAATTAACAATTTAAATCTGCTAATAATAAAAATAAAGAAAAAAATATTTTAGGTTCTGCAACCCCATTTATTGTAGTCTAATCACAGGCCATGGTATTATTTTGTTGTCATGTTTCTTTCATGGGTAACATTTTAAATCCATAATACATATTGGTACATAATTCATTCTTGCAGGGCTGTTTGTGATCAGGAAATAGAGATGCTTAATCTGGATGAAAAATCAACCATGATGTAAGAGCAGTGTGTGGATGTTAATGCATTCACGGAGAGAAACTAACATGCTAATGTAGTCTAAGTGAAAGTAGACAGGCAGTAAGAGTAACCTATTGAGATCAAGAGACGTGACAGGACTCATGATTTAGCCTAATCACCTCAGACCTCAGAGGTTGTGATCTTTCATTGCAATCTTGTTCATTACAGGTCTCCGTAGATATCCCGCAAACACAACTTGGAATAGATTAAACACTAAGATTATTTACCATAAAGCGGGGCTCATCCCTGAGGACACAGAGGTGAAAAAACACAGTCTAGAAATCATTGTCAATGTCTCCCTTCTCCTCCCCTTAAGCTCGAAAATCAAGATTGATGATGTGGATGATGCCAGAGTACAATGGCACCCCATTCTGCACTCCCTCCTTGTCTAGGAGTTTTCTTCGAAGCAGATAGCACGCTGCGATATTCAAAGTGACACTTAATTAGCTGTGCACTGGCAGTGGGACACAGATTGATAGGATGGCTTTGTCCCTGAATGCAAAAAGAACCGATCCAGATATTAGCTTCGATGCTCACAAGCTAGACTCTCTCCCATAAACATTCACAGGTATGTGAAAGGTGATCTCTTTGATACATGCATCATAAAATAAATACATCTTTGTTGTAAATAAGAAAGGATATCTCTGTGTTTTGAATTTGTTTTGTTATTTAGGCTCACAAATAATTTTCTTGTTCGTCAAAAACGTGTGAAGCATTTGGAGGAAGGAAAACAATTTGTTACTGTTCTGCAGCATGGACAGAGTATCCATAATTTCATTCTGGTCACGTGCGTCATGCTGAAGCTAAGACAGTGTAATGGAAAAAATAATTATACTATCGCTAATGCTCCCTTAGTAGTAATCAGCCGTGTTTTACTTAAAATAGCATATTTAAAAGGTGGTCTGGTACCGGAATAGCCCCAGACGCTGCTGTTTGAGCTACTAAAAAGGATCATCAATCCAACAATTTGCCCTTCTACAACCTGTCTCAAGTCTACCTCAAGCTCAGTCACAGTAGAGTCTGCATGGAGTGCGGCTCAGGTGTGTAGGAAGTGTACCTCAGTTTGGGGATCCTATTAATTGAAAAAAGTTGAAGTTAATCTGAGGCACTCGATAGGGTAATGTTCATATTCATGTGGTGCCCTGGTGGCTCATCTGGTTAAACGTGCGCCCCATGTGCTGGGGCTCGGTCCTTGCCGCAGTGGCCCTGGTTTGAGTCCAAACTGCGGGCCTTTGCTGCATGTCATCCCCCCTCTCTCTCCCTCCTTTCCTGTCTTTAGCTATCCTATGTAATAAAAGGCCAAAAAAAAAATATTTAAAAATAAAATCATATTCATTCATATTGACCATGTGATCACAGAGACCAAAGGCAACCATTTTGTACTTGCCCTGATGACGGCCTTAATGGCTGATACATGCGTAGGCATGTTTTCATAACTTATATTAAGATAGATATTAAGGCTTTTTAAACATTAGCCTCAAGAGTGCCTCAGATTCCTTCTACCTAATGCTCATTTACAGCGCTCCTGAACACTAATGCAGCAGCCCAAATAGACTCCTACCTGCCAACACCTGGCATTGCTGTACTGATTTATACGAGTCAATTTTTCAGCTGACTAGTGATGGTCAGTAACTAAGCGCATTCACTCAGCTTCTGGATTGGGTGGGTCCATCACCCAGTTTGTGTGTCAAGTCCTTCATAAGTTCTTAGTGACTACTACCTATTTTAGACTTGTCATTTACCAATTCTGTTTTTTACCATTAAAACTAAAGGAATGTCCTAACTAGCAAAGACTTTAGTAATGTGTGAATCGATTGCTAGGAAACCAAGTGGCAACCTTTGAGTTGAGCCAATGTGGAAGTGCATGAAACAGTTTTACTGATTTCTCTGAGGTTGAAACCAAAGCGAGAATTCACTATGAAAAATGTATAAATAAATAGAGGCTATGAAGAGGCCACTTTGTATCATGCATTGAAAGTATTACAAACCGAGAGAAAAAAATAATTGCTTCTACAATAAGTCTTAATGTATTTCATCAGACAGTGCTGAAAATGTAATCTGTTTTTATTCAGAGTTTACCCACTTGTCCAAATCCCTTCTTGTGAAAATGCTGCCCTTCTAAGCTTCGCATGAACTTCATTTAAGGTCTGCTGTGAATTCAAATCCACCTAGGTTTGTCTTCAGCCAGCATTTGAAGGATTACCTCATCCACTCCAAGAGAGAGTAGCACTTGGCTGTCCAGGTCTCCAGAGGGAAACTACCAGAGTGGCCACTTGTGTAGTTGCACCAATACTATACACACACACATACACGCACACACAAAAACCTTCCCACCCATGCTCAGGGCCACAAATTAAAATACACGTCTTGATTAATTGCAGAACCTCAGGTGGCATTTGTTACAGTAATTTGTGTGTGTGTAGCATGTCCTTTGTGAAGAAAACAGAACAAATGAATTGAAATGGAGAATATATCACAAGGCTGCAATTGAAAATACAAATATGGACTGTATGTGATCACCACAAAGACCCAGCAGCGCTTCCACTCCATTTTCTTCACAACTTCACATCTATTCCATTGCTCAATGAAGCTGGTCACGGAGCTTAATACTGAAACGTGATACAGTACTTTGTCAAACCGTAATACCTTTCTGGCCTAATGCATCCCATTACTTTTACTGATTTCTTTTCCCCAATGTACCTGTATACAGGTACAATAGATTTGATTAGCTTTATTTAGCACATGTTAAAAATACAACAACTGTGATACATTTAAGAGACATTAAATAAAAAAGGACAACCCTCAGGGGGATTGTCATGTTGGGTTCCCTACAACTATTCAGCAATTCATAATATGAAGAGAAAAGAAAAAGTGTATACAAAAGTAAGGAACAATTGAATAAAGTGAAAAGTGATAAGAAAGAAAGAAAATAAGTAATCATAAAAAAATAATAATCATGTTCAGCTAGTGATACAGTAAAATGTTTTTTTTACAGATGTGTTGCATATGTTCATATGTGCACTACATATTTATATTAGTATGTATGCCTATAAGTGCATGTGGGGTTATCTAATACCTATGTAAAGTCATGCACAGGAAATTGTATCAATAGTTGTTGTAGGTGGGCTGATTTGATTGTTGCCAGTGGACTGGGTACTAATTAACTATTGTTCTAACAATGTGCAATTATCTGTGAATAGAAAGCATGGTGAGCTCCAACCATGTGTGCTTGTATTAATTAAAGTTAGAAAAAAAAGCCACAACAGGTACATGTGATTGGTGATTGCAGCATTAGCTAAACGGTCGTTAAATAATGCCACTCAGCAGTAAACAACAACACTGCTGCTAATAAAAATACAAAAAAGGTGTGATGGCTGTACTGCATGAGGTACCATGAGATGTACTTGATAATGCCAGTTTTTACTAAGAGAGTGACACCTTGATAAGATGAAATGCAGCACCCTGAGGACACCTGTGAGACAATTAACTTGATTTTCAGTGCCATTCATTAATCGCTGACAGTTTGTCAACCTCATTATGTCAATTTGCGGTATGTTGGTGCAAACTGCATGCGGTGGAACGTCCAGGTGCCGAGCCGCTTCTGGTCACCTGTTCTAGCTTCGTTGTTGGCACTGTAATTAAGAAGCCCATTATTTCTGATTAGCACTCGTTTGCATAATTAATGAATAGGGAGCTATGTCCAGATGGTTATTTTATCAAAAAACATTGCTCATCTCGTTGAGCAGGACCTTCAAAAGTGAAAAAATAAGTTGGACATATTTTTTGAGTATAAAAACACAAGTACTTTGATGTTTCGGGCACTTAATAAGTTACATTTTAAAATTTCTAGTTGACCAGCAAAACCAGCAAGTATTAGTGCGTTCCATTTACCTTGGAACTCGGAAGCCGAAGCTGGGAATGACGTCACACCCGAGTTGAAAGCGTAAAAACATGTCCACAGATAGAAGTTGGACAGGACCGTGTTTCCAACTTTGACCCCGGAAATCCGACTTCCGAGTTCAAATGTAACGCACGATAATGCACTGTAATTCGTAAGCATTGCTGAAAGCACTAGTGACTGCCACTGTATAAAAACACAGTGGACCGCGTAGGGAGGAGGTTGGGGTGGATGGGTGGGTCACAGGGACGTTGTTAGGCCTATTTTAGGGGTGCTGAAGCTACCCTAAAATCTTCCTAAGCCCCCCTAAATAATAATAAGAACAACAATAATAATTTGATTTTTTTTTTTACAGTGCACTCTGTATCACTAACTACGGTGAATCAATCTTCCTTCACCATTCATCTGTGTGTGTCGGTGTGTAGTGTGTCTGTTTTAATTCTATTTTACAACTGTCAGCTGGTTGAAATGGCAGTGTTAGAGGCTCAACGAGCGCCCACATGCACGGTAACGGTATGTGGATGAGCGAGGTAGAGAGTTAGCTACTGAAGAGAGCCAAGCGGCATTAAAACAAAGCAGAGAATCAAAGATTCTGCAACTATATTAAGCATCTCATTATCACTAACTGTATCCCCGTTCATATTTAGCCGCAACAAATGATATATATCCAGCTACAAAATAGCCGAAAAGTCAGAAGTTAGACAGAAGTACAAAGAGTCGTTGTGCTATCAAGATGATGCACCGTCTCAGACCTCAACAGTCCCGCCCAAAGCTGACTCCGGAAGTAAAAATCCCATTGATTTTCTCCATAAGGATTTAGAATATCATTCATAATGTCTAAACCATCCGAGGTAGACTGACCCCGAGCTACGTGGTTGTGAAACGAAGGTTTCTGCTCCTGTAGAAGCTAGAAGTCCGTATGAAATCAACCTTGCTTTAAGAAAAACATGTTTTATCTGCAATTTAATGGAGAAAAACTACACTACCCACAATCCTAAGCGTAACAGTAACGTCTCTGATTGGTCCAACTCACTGTTACCATAGAAACGTTTACCGTACCCACAAAACCGCAAATGGCTAGAGTGAGCTTCTACCATTGAAGTCTATGATAGTTTCTGTACACTGTCTTGTATCTTTGCCTTTTTTGCCATTTTCAAAATGTTTTTTTGCGCCGAATCAAATGTGTTATGCACACTATTTATGTCGTAGCTGGTTGGCTTGGTTCCAGACTTAAAACTCTCTATATAAGCAATTTTCGAAACATCAATGAAACAATTGAATGGGGAAAAACACTTCCGGAGACAGAGCCGAAAAAAAGTGGGCGGTCTGAACTCGTACAAACCTGTGTGAATATGTTGCTTTGATAGAAATATGCTAGGTGCCTTTTTGTCAATGTCCCATAGCAACAGAATGATACAGGCATACATGAAAGACAACCAATTTCAGTCTCTCTTCATCAGCGTTTTTCTTGGCCTCTGGTTTCCTTCCTCAGACCTTTCCTCTGCAGTCGGATCTAAACTCCCAGAAGTCCACACTTGACCTCAACTCTGTTAACCCTGACTAAGCTCAGTGGCAGTTACTGTTTTATCACCTGAAGAAAGCACCAACTTTTCCTTCAATCCACGCTAAAACTAATTAAAGTTGGGGCAGAGGAAGCGTCTGGCGAGAGAGTGTGAGATGAGGAGAATGAGGCTGAGTGAGGGATGTTGGGAGGGGAGAGATTAACCAGAGCAGGCAGAGCACTGTCTCTCAGCCGCTAATCCTTAATGTCACAGATATGCGGTAAGCTGGGGCCTTTGTCAGTTAAAGACTGCCTTCAGATCTACCCAACTCTTTGTCTGCCGCTGTGCATCCTCCTCCCCCTTATACCCCTGTGCTGTACCCTGATTCTTCATACTCCTTGGATCAGGGATAAACATGGGAGCGCACACTTTTCCAAGTGAGATGAAAGGCTGCTGGGGGTTGAAAGAAGCAGAGCATGCAGCCGAGATGGCTTGCCATAACACCTGATGGATAAAAGAGCATGGAGAAAGAGAAAAACGGGAGGAGGCTCTATTTTTCCCCTGTGTTTACATGTCACAAGGTGACTTCGACAGATTTGTTTCCCACCTTATTAAAAAGTTCCACTTATCCTGGAGAAGTTCTCAAGTTGATTTACTTAGTTTCAAAGGGTGTGTAACTTGATAAAATGTAAATTTTTATGGAGACTTGATATAAGTATAAGGACGTCAGGATGTTTCATGTGAAGTGTATGTCGGACCAATTTTACAATTTTAGTACTTTTCAAAACTAACAATCTTACATAAACACCTCACACAGTGATTGGCCCGGTGTGCAGAGGTGCAAAGTTGGCAGAGTTTTAACCCTTGTCTCAAGACCCAGTCACACCAGAAAGGGGCACAGCAAAATTCATCCAGGCGTTTTCGCAAATGGTGTCTTTCTACTGGCTTAGTGAAGTAATGATTAATGGCAGGGCTGCAGCTTATCAGTCACAATAGCCTAAGGACATTATTTTTATTTTCTCCATGCTGTGCCATTTGCTTTTAGCGTTGTGAAGAGGTATACATGTAAATAATGAATCTCTTCGCAGATTTAAATCGTTATGCTCATTTAAGTTTAGAGATTCGTAGCCTCCAACTATGCAGTTTGTTCAAATTTCTGCTTAAAAGCACTTTGGTACCTCACCGCTTATATGGCTGCAACATTCAGTGCTGATTCAGACTTCCTTTCAGTTCAGTATTTCTGTACATTCAATCTGTTGCTAATTAAAATCTGATACATTCAGCTCAGAAAATTTCATTTAAAAAAATCCTTAATAGGTTAGTGGAAATCTCCAATGGATTCCTGTTCAGGATGTCCCGACTATGTCCATTGTACTGTATAGTTTTTGAGATATTTAAAGGGAAAGTCAGCTTTTATGACAAAGATGATTATTTGATGATATTTTAACTTTGGAGCTCCCTTTTACCCCCCTCCCCGTCTGGCTACTATTTTCACCCAGTTGGACATTGTATGCACTAGTGGAAAACCCAGTGATTACTGTGTTTTGTCTTTTCTGCTGTCTTTTAATGAGCTTTTAATGAGAAAGTACTGTATGTGTGTCACGGCTGAGCTGACAACAGTGGTTTCAGTCACTATGAGGGGAGCTCCACTGCTACACGATACTAATTCAGTCAGTGACAATGGTAATTCAGAACAGGCAGTTCACCACTCAGTGTTAAACATTTATTCATACCTCTACTGAACACCCCTTTGGTACATCGTTTCATTCAATAAAGAGTTATTGAAGAGCGGGGAAAAAAAGACTGTTAGCTGTTCGCTATTAACGTGACAATGTTTTTTTCAAAAGAGTATTTTTACCATCAATTTCTGTCTCACAACTGTCTACAAACTACAGTATTCCTCTTTTGAGGAGTAGTTTATAATCTGACAGAAGAGGGTCAAATCAAAACACAGCTAATAAGCTAATAGCTTCCTCCATTTTGAACTATCTGGCTCTCTGTTCCCTCAAAGGTAAGCACTCTCAAGGTGGTTTACCATTGGTCAATGACAAATACACATGTCAAAGTTCACCAAAATTGAACTTGACGCAAAAAACTAATCACCCAGCGCCCCAGTGAGTAGATCCAGCCCAGTCTCATGGCAGTTCGTGAAATAGTCACGTTATTGAATCTATTGATTCGTGTACTGAACACGTTAATGTCGTTATTTTTGTGTGGTGAGCACAAATTTTAAAGTAATGTATTTCAATAGGAAGCATATTTCGTGATCACAGAACGATTACGGTAGCGAGTAGTATTAATAAGGCGAAAATCCACGCAGGGAGGTTGGTCGGGGTGGTGGATGGGTCAACAACACAGGACTTTCACCCCGGAGACCGGGGATCGTGTCCCGCGTGTTGCAGTTCCTTTCCGCGTTATTCTCTTCCTAACCACAACCGTCTCGTTGCTGTCGGCGTCTCCTGCATGTGACGGTTCCTTTCCCCACTGTTCTTTTCCTAACCACAACCGTCCTGTTGTTGTTGCCGGCGTGTGGTGTTTAATTTCCCCGTTGTTGCATCCCTCAGAGCAGCCCAGTGTCATGGCAGTTTGTGAAATGGTCACGTTCGAAAATCGTAACCTGTACATGAAATAAACGAGAAAATCGTGACCTGTACACAAATCAATAAATCTAAATAACGTGACCATTTCACGAACTGGCGTGAGACCGGATTGGTAAATCCACTGATTGTGGCAAAATGGTGCCATTTGAAATTCTGGTTCGACTGGGCTTCCAGCTTTTATTTTTTTTTAAAAGCTTCACACAGCTTCTTGTGTATACAGCCAACTGCAACATCAAAAATGCCTTCGAAGAAAGATTGTACGAAAATATAGGTGTTATTGTCAGGTTTGAGCACACACACTGAGGAAATTGACTCCAAAATACATGAGTCACAGGCAAGTTGTCTATTTGAACCAAGTTCAAATACTCACAGGCGAAGGTGTCAAAATCACTTGGCAGAGCTCAAAGTCAGGGATACAGCAAAAGGTATAAACCAACACTGGGAAACACTCACTAGGAACCAGGCTGGAATGCTCACACAATGGACAAGACATTCTGGCAACTGACAGAGGGCTAAGGGTATGTACATATACACTGGGGCAGGGGAGACATTAGACACAGGTGGAACACATTATGGCGGGGACAGGTGGCAAGGCAGACAAAGACCGGAAGTAACCCTAACACATTATGGCGGGGACAGGTGGCAAGGCAGACAAAGACCGGAAGTAACCCTAACCCTGAAACGAGACAAGTAGGTAAAAAACAAAATGAAACCGGAAGTAACAACATATAACTGAAAAAGATGAGAAACAAAAACATTTCATTAAGAGCAGGAGCTAGACATGACAGTTATTTCAATTTGTACAGTTACAGTAACCGTGTCTCACCTCTCACCAGGCTTTTTTGCCTTGAGTGTGGCCATTCGGAACAGGTATTTATACTTTTGCCTTTAGATGCGGTTGGACGACACATCGCACAACCCAGGTAATTTGAAGCAGGGCCTTAATGATACTTTGCAGATTGGCATACAGCCTGACCAACTCCTTGCTTGGTTGCAGACCTCTAAATTGCTTGATTTATCTCACGTTTCTTCAGCAAGTCGATCAGGCTACCCAAGACCCACAGACCAATGAAAAATACTTTTAAACAACTCAATTTGTTCTTTGGAGTTCAGGTTTGTGCAGTGATGGACTGTTCTGATGCTCTAAAAATACAATCTATGAGGCCTATCATACATTGCCATATTGTCCAGTTCATAGTTTTAATGAGCTTGGCCTAATCACTTAACCATATCAACATGATGTACTTCTCTAGTGACACAGATGAGTGAATTACCGTCAACAGCAATTAGCTAATTGAAGTGGATCAGTCCATGGGGATTAGTTTGCTCGGGGTCAGTGGCAGTACAGGCGAGCAACACCAGCAGGTCCCCTATTCAGCAACAACGACATGGTCCTTTCATCTCCAGGTGGTTTCTAATAGCAACCAGGTATGCCATTTGTCAAGAGTGCCAGTGTCTTTACTGTACATCTCATTTCCATAACTGATTTTATCCACTTCACTGACTAAGATGCAATATTCATTGATAGCATAATATGTGAATGGGATTGGTTTTGATAGCCAGAATTAATATGCAAGGGTGTTAGGGTGCGCTGTGAGTTGATGAGACAATTGTGCTAGCATGCATAACTGATTGCACACAACTAAGCCTGTTAGAGATGCATAGTTGTAAATACGTCTTTCTTGCAGATTATATGGTTTATGGATGGATGCACTTCTAAAAAACCTTATTGCTATAAAGCACAAACAAAATAACACACAAATGATCTGATATGCTTTAAAAGAAAAAAAAAAAGAAAATTATATATATATATATATATATATATATATATATATATATATTGTCACTGTCACAGTGGCAACCAAATCAGTTAGCAAAAACCATTAGCTTTAATGCATAACTCTCGCCAAAATGCAACCTAGGGTCTTTTTGTGAATGTACCCGAGTCAAACTTTCGTTTAAAAGCATATTTAGGACGGAATCGCCACTGTTAAGATTGACTGTATTTTCGTTTTTCAGTCAAATGGCCTTTTGAATGGGAGTGCTAGGGGCACTTTTATGATATCCTCAAAATAGCTATTTTTAAAACACTAAGAAGGCTCGACACAACATGAGACCTTGCTCGAAGTATCACCAGGGGCTCTACACCTTAACGAAAGCATTAACAACATTGTTTGTGTACCCAGAGTTTACTAAAAAGAAAGGTTTTGAGCAACTCACTGTAGCTGTTGTTTCCAGTCGCCGTCTATCGAGCCAGTCAAAAATAGTCGAGGGAGGAGGGTAAAGATGGAAAGCTCCTAAAGCTTAGTTCCATATAAATGCACGGATAATTTGTTGTTTTGTCGTTAGTGAAACACAATATTGACCTTGTAGTTGAAAAAGGAGCCTCATATAGGAATGACATTTCCTCCTATGGAGTCCGTTCATTCGCATTCGGAGATCGCCTATTTTTGACTGGGAAAATGGCGGATAGCGTAAACAACAACTGCTAACGTGAGTTGTTCAAAACCTTTTTTAGTAAACTCTGGGTACACAAACAATGTTGTTAATGCTTTCGTTAAGGTGTAGAGCCCCTGGTGATAATTCGAGCAAAGTTTCATGTTGTGTCGAGTCTTCTTAGTGTTTTAAAAATAACTATTTTGATGCTTTCATAAAAGTGCCCCTAGCACTCCCATTCAAAAGGCCATTTAACCGAAAAACGAAAATACGGTAAATCTTAAAAGTGGCGATTCCGTCCTAAATATGCTTTTAAATGAAAGTTTGACTCGGGTACATTCACAAAAAGAGAGAGTTACGCTTTAACATAAACATTTTTTAAAAACAACCCAAAAGTAAAAACTGAGCATGGATAAACTATTGGTTGTCATTACTAAATAAAAAAGTTATAAAAGTGAAATAAGATAGGGTTGAAAAATTTAAAAAAAGAAAGATCATACTTGGGATCTATGGCATGCTCTCAGTCATGCTGGATTTTGATGTGGTTTTTCTCTCTTTGAGAATACACCTTTGCTAACATGTTAAAATTAGCTAAATTTAAATTAAGCTAATGTTAAATTAAGCCTCTCAGTGTGGGTTTTTATGGGTTTTTAATTCTAGACACTGCACCCTTTATTTGAAAACAATGAATGTGCCTTCATCATTTCAGGTCAAAAATCATGTATAAATGTTTCTCAAATAGGTTTTTGGATCATTTGTTTTTTACGGTGGTGTACTGCCCCCCTTTAATATGCTTGGTGTGTACTGTATGTGTGTGTTCTGTGTGTGATACTGAATGTTAACTGTAGTTTGTTAGTACATGTATACAGATATATGGTGTGTGTTCTCTCGACTGCCCAATACAAATGTATCCTCAGGGAGACAATATGGCTTATTGTATTGTAATGTTATGAGTAAAGCCAAACTCTTGTTCAAGCAAAACTTGAAAGAGTTCTCCCATTGCGCTTCACTTATAATCATTAAATCATTTAAAAGATTAAGCTTAATTTAATTTCCAGTTGTATGAAAAAGCAACAAAAAAAAATAAAAAATAGCCACTATGGTTTTCTCTCTCTCACACACACACACACACACACACACACACACACACACACACACACACACACACACACATACATGAATGGAGATCGACAAAATACACCTGGACGTTTAAATGGGGCTGTTGCTTCTTGCTGGGGTGTTCAGATCCTGAAATGAGGCTACATGTATGGCAAGTGTTCCACCTATTTCAATCAGGAGAGACTTCGTTGCAAATATGCAAAGATTTATTTGTACATATGCATAATATGAAATGTACAGAGTCTTTGGAGATTAGATAAAAATAATTTTATAAGGGATAGAAAAGCTATGAGTAAGGCATATCCCCGATAGAGTCTAGACACTGGTGGTGAAGGAGCCCGAAGACCGGACCAAAGGAGCCGACGGGAGCAGTCTACCGGAGGAGGACCCAAGGTGCCGTGGGTGACGATGACTGGAGGTGGAAGGGGAGGAGGAGGGTTGCACGCTTTGCCGGAAAAGACAACTGACAGCAGCAGAGAGAAGAACAGAATTAAAGCAGAGATGCCATGCTGTGATTGGCTCGTGGAATTCATGGCCAATTCTGGTTGGTTTAACTGAAAAGTGAACGCCTCGAAACAGCTGATCAGTTGTAGGAAGAGAGAGAGGTGGATGAAGTTTAAAAGTCTTCCTGAAAGAATTTACGCTGAGCTTCATTTGTTCCAATATCCCTAATAGGAGCAAGTTTGTCATTCACAAGGCAAGCAACACTTGTCTTCCGAATGTGAAAGCAGATAACTCTTGAAACAGAGGATGACACATAAAAGTCCGAAGTGACATGGTAGCATGCAATATACTCTGGCATGACTCAGCATCCCATAAGCTGTAGCCTCATTCCAGGATCTGTACACCCCGGCAAGTAGCCACAGCCCCATGTTAGCATCCAGGTGTGTTTTGTCGATCCCCATCCAGCAAACACCCTTCCCTGTTGGGTTGCTGTTCTCAGTTGGTGCTTTGCCTTGCGTGTGATAAAGGATTGACGACCATTAAATGTCAATTCTTTTTTTATTTAAATAACTCTTTTTGAGCATCTGGGTCACTTGGACCCTCCTCTTCATTATATGTGTATTATTGTTAAAGGACTTACATTTTTTCCTAAATCTATACCCGTAACACCACAGATGTCACTATGGTTTAAAATATTAAGTTGAAAAAAAAACCCACATGCAAATAGTTTTGGAGGTGTGTTCTAATATTAGTCTATTATAGTCAGATAACATAATTACTCATTGTCTTCAATATTGGAAATATGCGTGAATTTAAACATTTTTTTTAAGTTAAAAACAAGATTTTAAAATCAAAAGGTTCATGGGGCCAAAAAATAACATTTAAAAGAGTGTACATTTAAATGAATACATAAGTTGAATGAGGTGAAAAACAATATTGGATAATAATCATTGTTTTATGATTATTTATATGATGTTTTGGGCTGAGTTAAATCACGGGTCAAATTTGACCCGCTAACACAAAAAATGTTACAAAGGGTTAAGAGTGAATAATCATGCATTCTAAGAAACTCCTGGGCTGATCTGGAGAAAATGTAGTGACAAGAATGTTTGCAAGTTAAAGAGTATTAGGCAAGGGGCTTGAAATGGGAGACAGGAGTGCTTGGTCCTTCATTATCATTAGTAGCAGTGTCTGAAATGCTGCGGATTGTCCAATGGTGCGTATAATCGAGGCTCTCTGTACACTCAGACCTGCAGCTGAGAGTGACTGAATGGCTCAACGAGGTGGATCCTGTTAAATATGCAGCACGGTTCATTGGATCGCTCGTATGCTGTCAGGCTGTGAGCTCCAATGAGCCATTTATAAAATCTTTGAACAGAAGGTCAAAACTCGAATAAAACAGAACAGATGTAAAAAGTGGTGCCTGATTCTGATGTAGGTTTGCTTCATTTCCCTATCACACGCCCACCGACATTTCTCAGTTCTCCATGGGTCCGGGTCCCATTTTTCAAATAATAGACAGGTCCGGTATGCTTCCGGGTATAACATTTCCGAAACTTTTGGCCCATGAATTCCTCTAATCATAGCTTCTGCAAATAGCTACTGCACATTTGACCATAACTTGTAGAAGACATGGTTGTCTTCAGAGTTCAGATAATTAGAGGATGGATACCCGAACCGAGCCCGTCGGGACCCGGTGGAACCCGACGGGCTGGGCCAGGTTCGGACAGATATTTAGAAATGATGTTCGGGTTGGGCTCGGTCACATCAACGCGATAAGGCGTTGAACATTTTAAATTAAACAGCTTTTTAACGTGCACTTGTTGCCCCGTGTACGCTGATGCGCTCATCTGTTGACATTTCCGAATGCCGTACAGTTGCTTAATTAAAGCGGGCTTTCCACACAAACAAACGTACATGTGTCCTTAGTATAATAACAAAAAAAAAAAGAGATTTTAACTGTGTCGGGCTCGGACAGAAATATGTTAATGCATGTCATGCTCGGGTCGGGCTCGGTTACTGCTCTGTCGGACGCGGGCCAGGCTCGGACAGAAAAATGCGGCCCTGATCCGCACTCTAAGATAATACAATTTTAAAGCCATAGTGTGCGACTATTTTATATAAATGAACGACTGTTTCATTCAAGCCATTGCCATCTCTCTCCCCCACTCCCTCCCTCCTCTGGCAACCATGTCTGTCTGAGTCTTCCTGTCTCTACGGCCAGTTGGTGGTCACTGAGCCTGTATTTAGTCAGGAGCCGTCTCTGCTTTAGATCTCTGACACTGTGCAGATACTCAGCCAATTGATATTATGTTAAGATTCAAATAACAATTTAGTCTACTTTGTGTTTTTGTTTGACTTTTCCAATGTTCTAAATATTGATCTTTTGAATGATTCATACTCTGTTTTGTTCTGTTGTGTTGTTTTGAACCAGTGCTGATGGGAGCCTGGTTTGTTAGCTTCACCATCAGCTGACTGAGGGGACTGTTTTCAGGATTCAGCTCTTGGGTTTTTAGTTCTTTGAAATGAAGTGTGTCTTTTTGGCTTAAATTAAGATGTGTCCAAAATGTAATCGCTTGTTTCTGTATATTTAGCAGTAATGGGAAACGTCCCAGTTCTGCTCGACAAGCGTTATTTGGGGTTTTCCCAACGTTTAGAATTCTTCTACAGAATTCTGTGTGTAGGGTCTCTATTGGGTGTTTGTCCCAGGAGTCATGCTCCAATCTAACCTGGATGCCAGCCGAACTTAGCCCCGCCCACAACGTTCGAGGTCGGGAAGTTCACATTCTGACTAGAATCTGAGTATGACCACATCAGGCTAGCTCCAATCTACTGAGTGGGCCCCAAATTTCACTTCCATAGTGCTATCGGTACAATTACACTATCAAATATTTTAGTCCAGCTTCTAATTGGAATGTTAATGCTGAACAGCTTGGTTTTTAATGCATGCATGCTTTTTCTTTGAGGGAATGAATGGCTTTATTGAAATTTCCTGATGCAGATCAAGGTCAGACCAAGGTAAGTATACTTTTGCGTGTTTAATTTGGATGTTATTCCAAGTCTTTTTTTTGAAAGATCATAATTTGAGTTTTCTTGAAATTGACCTCCAAT
This sequence comes from Sander lucioperca, assembly GCF_008315115.2. NCBI lineage: Eukaryota > Metazoa > Chordata > Actinopteri > Perciformes > Percidae > Sander > Sander lucioperca. The sequence continues at coordinate 8,248,681 of NC_050180.1, read as the reverse complement.
GTTATGGCAATGCCCAGTTATGGCAGTATTGTTCCAGGATGGACAGGTTATGTTGAAGACCATCTCTGGTTGGAGACAACAAAATAAGGTCATCTCGTGAGCTTAGAATTATAAGGTTCTATCTCCACTTTTGGTCGAAATTGAGTTTTTGACATAATCTGATCCATTAGGTGTTTATTAATGCCTGTGTGGTGTTATTTTTGTAAAAAAAAAATATTTTGTTAGTTAGTTATTAATAAAATAAAATACTACATAACAGTTTTGCCAGCTGGGATGTAAAAACTTTGATGCTCAATATCTCAGAACTACCCTAAACGGAGATAGAACCTTATAATTCTAAGCTCACGATCTGCATAAAGCAGGTATTTAGTCTCTGTGTCTACAGGTTGAATAATGCAGGACTTATACAGCATCCTTGCTTCACACCGTGTCCTTGATTAAAATATTCTGTTCTTTGATTCTTAATTTTCACAGCACATTGGTTGTGCTTGTACATACAGTTGAAGGATTTTGAAGAAAAGTAGCTTTGTTCACTCATTTCACTCTCAAGTAAAGAATACAGTTTCCATCAAGCTTTATGCCACAGCACTATGATTATCTGACTGGTTGTGAAATTGATATGGTCAACACTGCAACCAAAATAATGAGATCTTACATATTCTCTAAGTGTGAACAAAAATATCACATGACTCAACCCAATGATTCAGAGGATAGAACATTCACAATCTGGGATGATTGCCTCACAATCATCTTTACAACACGGTCACTTTACATTAATAACAACACTTATAACAGTTGTACACATTAGTAAATGTACAATACAATAACTAGTGGCAAAATGATGAAATCCCTATCACTACAGCCTCTGGATCTTGCTCTTTCAATCTGTATCACCTGCACAGCGCAGTCAGCAATGGTGTACCGGCTCAGGTCTGATTACAGCTAATGGTACGGTATCATCAGACGCTTTTAGGGCTATAGTGACTCTGTGAATCACATTCATTAGGAGCATTGTCCAGCATTCAGCCTTTGCTTTGAAGCTTGATTTAATGGCGCACATACAATTTCTGTCTAGACACGATAATTCCCTTTAATTACAGAGACAATAACCAGGGACTGTTTGTAGACAAAGAACATTGTACAACAAGTAGTTCCAACCAGACAGACAATCTGATTGGTCAACTAGACATTTAGAACGTGCTCAAATCAGCATGACATCACACCCAGAGCTGTTTGAGCAAACCAGGCTCATCACAAAAAATATGACTCTGCCATTTCCATGTCAACATTCCAGAGTTGAATCAACAAGTGTTTTTGAAACATTTGTATTCATAAAAATGAATCAGGAACCACAGTGGACAACGCAATCTCAAAAACGACATAGTACGAAAATGTATGTACACAATCCTACGAAACTAGGCAATTGCCTGCTGGTCACGTGACGCCGGCTACAGAGCTCCGCACCCCGGCTTGAAAGCGCTGCGTTTTATCACCCACCCATCCCGACCTCCTACCTAAGCGGACCACAGCGTTCTTATACAGCAGCAGTCATTGTGGTGCAAACAGCAAAAAATATGTGGAATGCTTATTATACAACACCATGGAGTTATTGGAAATGTTTGGATCACATCAGCTGCACTATGTTAAAAATAGCTTACATGGGAAGTTCGGACACAAAAGCTGGTTGGTTGGGCACCTGGGTAGTTCACCTGGTAGAGCGTGCGCCCATATATAGAGGCTCAGTCTTCACGGCAGCGGCCGCAGGTTCGGTTCCAACCTGCGGTCCTTTGCTGCATGTCATTCCACCTCTCTCTCTCCCCTTTCATGTATAAGCTGAAAGGCCTAAAATGCTAAAAATAAAAAAGAGCTACTTTGTTGCCATGGAAAAAATATGTTTTTCAGCAGATATTTTAGTTATGACGATTGAGCTAGCAAAGTAGCAGCTTTGTGTTTATATGTGCGGTATTTATTCAGTTTGGGAAATCCTACTAAACATTCCAGAGTTGAATTAACGTTTTTTGAAACATTCATGAAAATAAATCACGGACCACAGTGCAACACACAGAAGCTCTCCACCAAAATAAGTTATTATTGTACAACACACCTGGAGTTATTGGAAATGTTTGGACCACATCAGCTGTGCCGGTGAATCAGTGACACAGCGTTATGAATAAAATTGCGATGTGAAGTGGTTTTAACTTTCATCTAAAGCTGAAAATAAGATCCACATGAAATGTGTTAAAATGCAGAATTATGTGCACCGTGCTATATCTCCTGCTGAGAATGCAGTCAGGTATGGAGGATTAAATACAGCAAGATTTCACACTGATAAGAAGCGAGCTGGGAGATTAGATAGGAGCTGTTCGGATAACAAGCTGTCAGCGCAGTCTAAAACATACTGCAGCTGAACTCGGGATAGACAGCCAAGCAGATCCAACGCTTCAGCTCACAAATGGCTGCACTGCTCGGTAAACATCTAATTAAAAAGATGCTCAAAATTTCCAATCGTGTGTGGATGCAGATGGGCCAAATTATCCATAGCTCACTCTTTCTTACACACACACTCACAAACATGCCCACACACATTACTAGAACGTTGAATTAAATGATTTAGTTGCTGAAAGCCATTTCAAATGTTAAATAATGTAAAAATGTGATAAGCTACTGCAACTGAAAAGAGAATGCAAAGAAAACTAAAAAACTACTGCATTATAAGTACAGTATAATTAAACAAAACAAATAAAAACACTAAATATGAGATTAATACAGATGGGAATTTTCACTGATGAATTGTTTTAAACAAAGGTGTATTTCAGAAAGATGCTAGAGAACATCAACATTGTGTCTTTATTCATTCCCTCACTTTTACTGGTTCTCTCCGTTTTCAGGTAAGTTTGTTATCTTTCAGCGCCAAAAGTTTGTGATTGTACACATATACAATAGCAAGTTGAAGCTGCAATGTGAGACTACAATATATCTAAATTTTCCCCTAAAAGGTCGAAATAAAGTTGCTTAAACTTGCGAGAAAGTAACGAGGTTGGCAACAGTGTTTGCGCTTTGCATGTCCCCTTTTAAATAAACTAACATCTAAAGCCTTACCTTCTCAAAACGTAACATGCGCTTATCTATGCATTGCACACATAGAGGAGGTGGGAGAAAGGTAAACACAGATATAAGGTTCTACACAGATTGTCTGCCTACACACTTCATCTACCCCCTGTTCTACCAACACATGGCATGGCACATTGATACCAGTAGTCTCTCTCTCTCTCTCTCTCTCTCTCTCTCTCTCTCTCTCTCTCTCTCCCTCCCTCCCTCTCTCTCCCTCTCCCTCATGCCCACACCCACACACAAAAAACACATTGTAGCACCATTCAAGCAGCGGGCTTTTCTGCCAACCACTGGCAGTGTGGCGTACAATAACATCTGTGGGTTTTTCACGGTCCAGCTTCATTATGCAATCTGTGTACCGCATGGGAATCAATCACAGAGCATAGCAAATATAAGATTGTGCCTATTCCTTCCATTGCCATGTGGCATTCCAACACAAGCAACTGCCTCTTGCTTGAAGCAATATGCAGCTTTTTTGCCTTAGGGCTGAAATGGCATTTTAAAAAGTGCCCTTCTCCCTTCTGTTGGTCAAGTTACCAGCGTTTGTCACTTATCTTGATGAGCTGTCTGCCTTGAAATGGCATCGAGACGGAGAGCCTGTAAAGCCACCACATGAGAAGAAGCAAGTGACAAAACACCAAAAAGGAGAACCTTAATGTTTTCTCCTTTCTTCTTAATGTTTCATACTGTTAAAAAAAATCTCATTAGGGGATCCGTAAAGATATAGTCTGCATCGACGAATGTTCATGTTACTAGATAATTGCCGGAGCATCCGGCACCGCCAGAAGTTCGGACTTTGAGCTAGCAAGCTACATGCTGAAAATTACACGAAGAAAATTGGGATCATGGAACAAGGCAGGCCTGCTTGGTTCCAGGAATGATTGTAAAGATTTACAAAGAATAGGTTCACGGCATTTACTCTCTTAATTGGAACGTTTTGGGACCGACTGGTGGGATTGCTGTGGACAAAGTACACACGGCGATACACTGGTAAGAGCAAATGGCCCCAGACGATTGTGATTGGTTTAAATTAATGCAAACAACCCAGAGCGTTTTTTTTTATTCCTATCCAGGAATGTACAGGTATGTGTGGTGTTGCCAGACCTTAATCCACAGCGCTGTGGAGATAGGTCTGGCAATGCGAGACTAGTGAAGACACTGTATACGTCACTTATAAGATGTTTCTTTTGGACGCCCAGAAGGCTTCTCTTCTCATCTTAATTGGGAGGTGATATGTTTCTTTTTTTTGTATTTACAGTGTGCAAGTTTAGAAAAAAACTGAATTACCTTAATTGAGTAAAACAAACTACAAAAGAAGTTTGCTCTCAAGACTTAAGTCCCATCTGGTTTACATTTGTTTTGCATTGTTCTTGTCACACATGACAAAACAAGTCTAATCTGAAAAAGTGACAGACCTGCAGCACAGCTTGCCAATAGAGATTTCTTTTTTTGGATGCTAATTTAATTTAAGAAGCAGAGGACATTCACTCCAATTCCATTTTTTAACTAAACCTTGACATAAGTTGGTTTTGAGTGTGGTGTATAGATGAAGTGCCCAGATAATTTGCTTTAGATCAGAGTGATAAAACAGTCCAATTTATTTCTCATCGTGTCAGCTTTGATCTCAAAACTAAATTTCTCTGAAAAATGATAATGAAGTTTAATCACATTTTCACGGCTATTAGACAACACTGAATGAAAGGCCAGCGATAAGAGCTGTAAAAAAGGATGCGGTAGAATTTTAAGGGTTTGACTGTCGTTTCCTTGTCTCATTGGAGGAATACAAAAAATGGTGGTATTTCAGATAAAAACATCACCAAACTGAGAAAACCATCACTTATACTTCAGATAGTGTCTGTATAGTACATTTAAAAACACACAAAGCCCACACAGACATTTGCAATTAAATTACTACCATGAGCTGACCAGCTACAGATCAAATTCAGGGTAAACCACAGTTATTGGATTTCCCCTTCATTTTATCTGACCAATAGAAACCCCTCGAGTTTGAGCCATGGCTTTTCATGTCATACGTTTGATGTCAGGGATTACAGCAAGAACAGACCAAGCAGAGCAGGTTCACACTGCTGTACTGTTTTTGTGGCCCTTAATGCACTGCAAGTAACCCCTTTCATAGTTTTAAATTAGCTAATGGCACCTGCTGTTACGACTGAACGATTTATCTTTAATCAATATCTGAACAAGTGAATGTTTTTTCAATTGCAAGACTGCAAACTTCCGTTTGCAATGCACTGCTTTCTGTCAGAAGACTCTATGTCGCCCCCTCTCTCCTCCCACTGTTGTACCAGAGTATTGTCCCGCCCATCCTGCTCTACTGTTCCAGCCGTTTCTTACACATGCTTTCTGTCACACACTTCAAAATTCATACATAGTCAAATTCATACGTGTAACCAACATTGCTGCCAAATGAATCGCTCTCCCCACACCCACACTCTCAGAGCTCAATTTCAAGGCCATCACACGCATAGCAACCACAACAGCACAGGACAACACACACCTACTCAACCGCCATTTCACCATTCTTCCCTCTGGACGCAGGTACAGGACCCTGAGGTGCAAGAGAGCTCGCTATGGCAAAAGCCTGGTGCCTGCAGTCCTAAACAAAACACCCATATAAAACCCATCAGTGCTACTTTGTCTGGGTTATAGTTTGTCATTCTGTTATGTTTGTACTTCTGTTTTTCTGTAAGCATGCTGTCCATAATGTAAAGTGTTGTGAATAAGAATTTTCCCTTACAATAACGCAGGGGCGATTCTAGGATCTGACCTTTGGGGGGGCTCAGCCCCTAATAAGCAGTTGATATCAGTTAAGCTAGGGGGGTCCGGGGCATGCCCCCGTACGATTTTCTTTTTTTTTTAAACCCTTAAATTATGACTTCTGGTGAGTTTTGGAGAAATAAATAGACAGATTGAGACATGCAATGATGACAAACTATCAACAGATTCAAGGCATCTGCTGTGCAAAAAGATGGCAACTACAAAACATGATTATTGCAGCACGTACCCAGGGCCCTCATGTGAGGAGGGCCCAAACAGATGCTAGAATGAATAGCTGTGGATGGAGGGAGGGGCCCATAGAAAATGCCTTTCTACAGGGCCCAGAATTTTGAGCTACACCCCTGCACATACAGTACCTTGAACTGGTTAAATAAGCCTTAACATATTTTTATGGATTATTAAACTTTTTCATTTACATCAGTAATAGAAACTGATATGGTTATACAGCCAAATGATAAATAATCCGAATGATGAATAATCTAATCTAATAATGCCTCTGAACCAGATGGGGAAAATCCAACATCTCTTTTTCTTAAGAGCCTGGGCCTGATAATAAAAGCATTTACTCTAATACAACAACTACATTATATGATAAGTAAGACATCAATAAATCTGAGAAGACCAACTTTAATGATGAGGCACAAAACAATATTATGCAATACAGGAATAGGATGTATATAGCAAAAATCCATGAAATGCATATGTAAATATAATGTGAATGGAATATTTTAAGTATTTTAAGTGTTGTTGCCCGTACAATATATGTCCACTTTCTCACCTGGTTCTTCCAGGTCCCTCTCTTTGTCCATTCTCTCTCCATCCTGCGGTCTCTCTCCATCCTCCTCTTTCCCTCTATCCCCCTCCCTCCGTCGTATCACTGACAATCACATACAAAACATTTTGTAATCAACTAGAAAATAATCTTCAAATAAAAGAGAAAACAAAACACAGTAGTCCTACTATATATATATATATATGTCTTATAGGCTACCTAGCCATTTTCTCACCTTGTTCATCTTGCTCTCTCTGCCCTTCTCCCTCTCTATTCTCCTCACTCCTTTGTGCTGTCAACCAGAAGGCAAATGTAATCAACTAATCAACAGAGAATGTATCGTGTAGGCTACCAAAGGTTATACATTCACCTATTTATAACGTATGTGACTATGTGGTTGCTGTTCAATGCAGTGGGATAATGTTAAAGGCTTATCTTATACTTTATCACCTGAACCTGGCTGTTTTCTTTAAAAAAAAGAAACGTATATCCATCTATGGGGAAACAGATCATTGATTGATCAGGGAATCACAGATTGGTTCCACAAATACTACACCTGTAGCCTACTTAACATGTTAATTTGATTAGATTTAAATTTAGATTTTCACTCCATTAGCCATACGTTTTCAGTGGTTGAAAGTAGCCATACTCTGACGACCAAATTCCCCAAAGTTATCTGCGCAGACTGAACAGTAGGCTGAGGCGCCCTTGTTCAGGGAATCGCAGCTAGGCTGTTGACTTTAGGCTACAACTGAGCTGAGCCTGTCGTCATTTATCCTATTGCATTGCTAAAATGAGGTTTGCAAAAGTAATAAGGTTTGAGCACTAAACGATTTCACAAAATCACAATGATAAGGACTTTATTTTTCAGGGGTGCTGAGATGATTTTTAAAAATAGCCTAGCGCCGCCTATGCAATAACGTCTAATGCCGCCTTCCTACTGGCAGTTGAAATCAGCTCCGATACGTCTTCGAAACGACCGGAAGTCATTCATTTCCTATGGAGATTCGCAGACTGCATGCGAATGGGTCCGAATGAGTGCGGTGCGAAAAAAATCGTGTCAGTTGGTCATCCGGATGCGTTCAAAAAATGTAACTCTTGCGAAAAACTACGGACGGTTCCCATCCGACAATTTCAGCGGAAGTTAGCGTTGCTATGGTACTGATAAACAAACCTGCTAATGCTAATTGGTTAGCTAGCAACAGACATCGAACTATTGACATTATACCGCTATATCACATTTAACCAACGTGATATGTCAGCGTCCTGGGCAACTTTTCTCCACGCAGCAGCCTTTCTATTTATATCTGTATAAGAGAGGTCATAGAGAATCGTACATTCAGACACTTATCAGTCATTCTAGTCTCCGCCATTTTTGTGAGTCGCTTCCGAAGCTTTTCAACGGTGTAGTACGACGTCCGCTGGGGGCGTATTGTGTATTACGGAGCTGATTTCAAGTGCCAGTGGGAAGACGGCGTAAAAGTCACGATGCAGTGAATCTAGGGAACGGGGATTGGACCCACAATGCAGACATAGCAGGCAGACAGATCAGTTCAGTGATTGAATGAAGGTATATGTGGGCTTATGGGCAGGTTTCAGGTTTAGTCTGTCAATTAACAATACAGATGCTAGAAAGCAAAGGCAATAAACACGTGGCAACTTCGATGGTCTAGCAGGGAATGGACAGAACTGCAGCCGGTAAATGAGCTGAAAGGATGATGAGGGAATGAGATGCTGCTGGGCGGGGAAGGTCAGGTATCTGCAGGGCTGATGAGGAAAAGTGGGAACAGATGTGTAGATGGGTGGGGCAGCCAGGTATTGGGGAAAGGAAAGAAAAGTCTGAGGGCATCTGGTGGATGGATGGAAAATGGCAATGACAGGGCCTGGGAATAGTGAATGTGACTGAAGATGAGGGACAGAGAAACAGATTGTGATGGATTTCAGTGTGTCACTGCCACTGCTGCTGCTTGGCCAGGGGTGCATTGTGTTTCACGAATGCAACCATAGAGTCTACAAATTATTTTTAGGCTTTGAAATTAGGGTTAGGGTTTTAGCAGCTGTGTTTACAACAGCAAAGTCATAAAACCCAATAATGTCTCTCTGTAAACAAATCTACAGTCTTCAAGAATGTACTCAATTTTGGGATCCGTGGCAAAATAGGCTACCAGTTACCGTAGGCTCCATACAGTCAGCTTTATCTTTGCTTGTTGGTAACAATTTGCTATTTGCCAAACACTTTCACGTTGGCTGACACATACCAACAGTGAATGGGAGTCTGTGGATAACACCATTGAAAGTGGCATTAAGTTTCATGCATTGTCTTCTACACAGCATAGCATTCTTATACTTCAGCAGTTCAATAAGCGGTGACTCACTAGACATTTAATACAATTATGCAGAGTCCAACAAATGCAGTTTGTAATGACCCATCGTTCAAAATGACTAGCATAAATGTGTGTGGGTTGTTGATCAGTAGCAACTCAGTGATTGTTTTTTGCCAATTACTGAGATTTCATGCTTTCAAAACTTATTTTCTGGCCCAGACTGTTTTTGGAACAAAATATTCCCCCTGCCACAAACACTGGACTGTTCAACGATGAAGCACAGCACTAAGTAAACTAATGTGTCTGAATGGATTTCACTCTCAATCCAAAAAAAACATTTCTAACAAAGTCCATCCATCTATCCATCCATTTTCAAAACCACTTATCCTCTTCAGGGCAGCGGGTGCTCAGGTCTATACCAGAACACCCTGGGTGAAAGGTGGGGACACCCTGTATAGTTGGTTCAACACAGTATTTTATCAATGTTGTGATACTTTTGGTCACACTCTATTGCGATGGTCCAATATTGATGCTCAACCTACTAAAATGCCATGGTAAATATAACTTTGTAGGGAGTATTATTATCCTTATATATGATTTTTTTTCTTTGAAAGTACTTTTTGTGTGAGTCTTAAGTGTAAATCAACTTCAGTGACTATATTGAGTTACTCTGGCCACTTGGATTTCTTGATTCTGATTGTCTATCAGGTGCATTACTTTTAAGGAACCTAACACTATAACCGGACACATCTGACCTGTCATAGCCAAAGGGCTAACCAATAAGAACTAGATAATTATCCGTGTGAGAGACATGCCTTTATCGGCAACTTTCATTCATAAAATAATCGATTACCTTATGATACAGGGAAAACAACTATTGTATTTAAAAATTTATTGTCTACTTGTATCTGGCATCTGAATTTATGATTTAATGTTATTTTATCATTTTTCACGGTGTTGGTTAAAAGCTTCAGTTTGTTTTATAATACCTTACTTGTCAATTAATTTGATACTAAATTATGTGCATTCCAGTCAAAAGTCTCTGTCAGATTCAGCCACCATGACAAAGATGGCAGAGTGTTTTTAATTTTGACCAACAACCTGCGACTCACTAGCTGCTCCATTACTTGCCTGGATGCTTTCAGTGAATTGCAGAAAGGTGCTTATATTTAATGCCATGAAGGGATCAGTGGGAATGAACATCCATTTAGTTTTTGAAATGTATTCACCAACCGAGATGAATGACATGCGTCCCACAATCCTGCTGTCTGCAGGCAAGATAGGAAAATCAGAAACACTCATCCCCAAAAGAGATTTGAAAATGTGAAACATTAACATAAATAAGCAAGCATATTTGGGGCTTATTGAATAAATGCAATGGCCCACTTTGTTGATGTGGTTGGGGATATGTAAAGGGAATTGTACTTTAAAACACAAGGGACATCTTAATATGCAAGGAGAGGTGTTCAAGCTGAAACACCGCAATTTGTTTTGTGCAGTTTAAATTGTGCAAAAGGCTAAAACTACAGTACATTGTACAATAGTGGAAACTTGAAACCTCCAGTGCACATACTATACACTGAGAATTGACTTTTCAGTGAAGCATCTTGTGTCCAGCGGTTTCTGGATTCTTTTTTAACACGGGAGGTGTACCGAAGAAGGAATGAGGTAATTGATTATGTGGAAAGTATCACTAAAAGCATATGTTCATATGTCTTAAACCATGTCTGGAGGGGATCTTTCAACTATTAAGTATCCAGAATGAAATGGAGATTTGCTCAATGTATAAATTGCCCCAAAGGGCCCTCCTATCTGATCCGTGAGCCTTGTAAACCTTTTGCTATTGCCACACAGTCACACCTGACACCCCAGTGTATCACACTGCTACAAACAATTAATATTTTTATTCATCAGCTGAATCTGGCCCATTCAAATGGGCTCCCTCAGATTCCTTTTGTACATTTTCAAATATAAAATACTATTTACACTATGGCTTGGCTAAATGCTTGATGGTTGTAATTAACAGAGAGATGTGCATCTATATTGCCCAGTATGCACAACTAATCAACATTTTAAATTCAATATTGAATCAATAGTCAATGTCAATCCGATGTTTCCCATCCTGCATTAGTCCAGAGTTGTAACCAAATCTTGACTGAGAGACTAAATAATCATTTTGTTGTTTTACAACTATATACGCCTATGAGGAGAGCCATCACACCCATATATTGTCTGCACAGGTCCGAAGCCAAACTAAAGATCAAATAGTCATGTCATCAAAGAGCACTTTACCTGTAGAATCAGCCAGAGCACTTCACCGGCACACCCCGTCTTGATGTGTCAGTTATGTTGACTGAATAGCTCCCAAGAACGTCAATTTTCTGGGTCCGGTTCTGGAAGACAAGATATGCCAGATTTGAAGGACTCTGATTGATTTACTGGACAGACTCCCAGGTGGAAATTTTACCAGGACACTCAGCCAGCCATGAAGTGACAGGGCTAACAATTTCAGAAAATTAATACAAAGTCATAAAGTGAGACTGGAGTAAAAGCCATTCCTTAAAAAAATAAAGATTGTGCATGGCATAGATATCTCCTTCTGACTGTCCGATCCATGTGGATGATTTCATTAAGTGAGATGATTTCTTTAAAAAGAGATTAAAGAGTTATTGAACGCTGTCACCTTGCTTGACACAAGAATAAATAACTAAGAATTAAATAAGACTTTTTGACTTACTGGTTGCATTTGTATAGAAACAAAACAGGGAAGCAGCATGAGGGACAGTAAGAAGAGAACATGAAAGGGAAAGAGGCTGAATGAGGAGAGAGTGGTGAGACGGAGGGGGGGTGGGGTACAGAGGAAGAAAGAGAAAAGAAGAAGTCTGCTGGAAGCAGAGTGCTATAATAAGACAGCTAGGGCCCACACAAAATGACAAAGCAAGAGCAGAAGCAAAGGAGAAAGAGTGGAAAAGGTGGGCAATACGAAAAAAAAATGACAAGCGAAAAATAAGCAATGGGTTGGCAGGAATGGAGCAAGAAATAAGGTGACAGAAAAACGGGCAGATACTAAGAGGAGAGGAGGAAGGAAAATAGCGTGAGACAAAGTGAGAAGGAGGCAGAGAGGTTCTGCTGGAGCAGCTCGTTACTGCTGAGCCAACTCGTGCTCTTTTGCCGTCTCCAAGAGCTAATTGGCACCTCCAGTACGAAAACTCAAGCCTGTGTACTCATTGTCACCGACAAACTGCACACAAACACACAAACTTAGAGGGGGTTGAAAAAATAACCTAAAACACCAAATGGAAAAAGCACTTTCTAATAACTTAAACAAGCTATAATGCACGACAAAGAAATAATTGACGAGATGGTTTAAAAGATTGCCACAAAAAGAGTGGCGTTGCTTTTATTGATGCATCATGTTTATGGAAACATTCTATATATAATATAGCAACATATTAAAGGTAAAAGGAGAGGTTATGTTAAAACCATCCTCCATTTTTATTAGTTTGTCTTTAGTCAGTTTAACTCATGGTAAGGTCAATTTCACAAGTAAGAGTCAACTTGTAATGTAGCATGACACATCTGTGTTGTTGCCATGGTTATCAGCAGTGAAATACCACTGTGGTATATACATTGCACACTGAATAACAATGGTTAAAAGTATTTTCTGCGTCCATGCGATGACAGTTTTAAAAAGCTTTGAATGCAGCTACATTTTTCAGACCAATAGCAATGAGATGGAATCAGAATACAAACCGAAAACACACCAAAGAGTTGATTTAACGTTAACATTGTGAACAACATTATATATACAGCTGCAAAATAATAGAATAAACGTCTACCATTAAGTGGTCATTCTGTGTACTTTTGTTGCCCATTCAACAGGGTAGATGTTAGATTGGATTCGCTAGACGTGCATCGTGGCCCGCCTTATTTTTGCCTTATTCTGCCTCCGATTGGCTTACCCTGTTATTCTTACCCTAATCCCCACTCCTCATGCTTAAACATAACTACGTCGACACGTCTAGCAGATCTGATCTAGCATTTACAATTCAACAGCTTGATGACAGGTAGGACAAATGAGTGTCTCATCCTCCTGCTTCAATGAACTTGAATTAAGAGATAGATGGAGAGGTAAGGATCAGCTGTTTTTCCTAGTTCTTTTTCACAGCTATGTTCACAGTTTTGAAGTAAATATTGTATGTTATTTGCCTGAAGGCATGTCTGAGTGGGAGACTGTGGAAAGGGCCAAGAGAGCAGCTAGGGAACACACAGACATACGTATATCTTAAATGTATAAAACACATTTAAAACGTGTGTCTGACAACACTGAAGTGGCCGTCACCATGTCACACACATACACGTGGTGGTGAACTATTTCTACACAGCTCATTGATATATTGGTTGGTATACTATATGAAGCTGTAGTTGGAGAGCAGCTCATTTGAGGCTGTGGTTCATAATTGTCATGGGGTGAAGCTTTTACATTAATTACACAACACTTTAGATGAGTAATCCAGAAAAACAAATTCTTGAAATTAGCATAATTACATTGTTGAATTCATTAAATTAAAGCAGTCCTCGATTTTGTTTTGTCACAAATGTATCTTTACTATGTCACAGTGTTGTAGTCGAGTCACCAACTGTCAAGTCCGAGTCAAGTCTTGAGTCCCCAGTGTTCAAGTCAGAGTCCAAATACGAGTCACCAAAGAGTCCGAGTCACCAGTCCAGAGCATAGCAATTCAAGTCCATGACTCGAGTACTCCATCACTGCCTATTATACATAAAAGTAGTCAGAACTTCATCCAACTCCCGTATAGGTAGAACTTCATCCAACTCCCGAGTCCTATTTCATGAATGCTCAAGTCTGATTTCATAAATCCTCAAGTCCAAGTCATCAGTATGCGAGTCCAAGTCGACTCACAAGTCCACAGAACAGCGTCTCGAGTCCGAGGCCAGGACTTGAGTACGCCATCACTGCCATGTCATGTGACTTGTTACTTTAGTACATGTTAACAAATATTACTGGGACCGTTACAGATGAACATTTAATATCTATAGTCACATTATTACAGACACTACCGCTGACTATCCCTGTCACAATTTGGCCATGGCACCAGCTGGACCTGTACACTCACTCTTTAGCACATTGACCATACACGGTCCAGCCATATATTACTGTAGGTACACCTAGTTTTGTTTATAGGTGCACAGTGATGCACTGGGACCAGTAGGCCACATTCAACATCCATTAATGTTCCATAGCTATGTGTATTCAATAGGATATTGCAGCCCTGTCTTCTAAACAGTGTTCCCATACTGTACAACAAAACTGCATTCTCAATTATGTTTCATCAAATTTTAGAATAAAAGAACAAAATTGTCAATTATTTTACAATCTGGCTTGTTTTGTGTGTGTAGAGCACATGCAACTAATTCTAAATGAGACAATTCCTCACAAACCAAGAAATCTGTTGTCATTGACAGTAAACAGTGATATAAGCCATGTTTTTGCTTAGTTGAAAAGACAATTTTAAAATTTGTAAATATGCAACTCTGGTTTCGATTAGAAATGTCCTAGTTTTGGTGACAGAATATTTATATTTCTTGCCGAATCCCCAAGCAACCGAGCCGGCTTTTTATCAAGCTGAGGGCTATCAGACAGGTCTCGCCTTTCTACATCAAGGAAAATGAGACTTCCATTACCGGCTGTGGCACCAACTGCTGCTCCCACAATCTCTGTAATCCAAAGATGCCAGCTGCTGACACCTCAATCACATTCACCGTCTCCCTTGGAAAATGTACCCGCCGACCACAGGAGTGCTGCAAAAACCTGTATTTCCCCAAAGTGATGAGGCACACTCTTTTGCTCTGTTTGATGGTAGGGCAAATGTAGGGGACTGAAGAAAGATTGTGTGACCAGACTGACTTTAGAGAACATGCTATCAGAGGATTCAGTCCTCAAGTGAGTAACACATTCTTGATTGGTGTTGCTCCCGAGTCCTGTGTAGCTTAAAGGCTGGACAAATATGAACATTTCAGTCTTTTCCAGCAGGGGGTGCAGAGATAAGGGGTGTGTGTGTATGTGTGGGGTGGTGGGGGGGGGAAGTGAGGCGGCATACAGTGAATAAATTATAGAAATCTGTGCTGTATTATTCATTTATGGGTAGTCGCTTATAGGCAATCTCTAAAATTATGGACACTATAAAACCACAAATGTGTAAACTCAATGATGGTTGGGAGCTTTCTAGACATTTTTGCCAATCGAACATAGATTAATGACTATTTATTACATAGTCAAACATGTTTGATGAGTCATGGCCTGTGGTGAGAGTTACACACATACACACAACAAACAAGCACATCCCAGGCATTGAATCTGTGCCTTATATTCAATATATGCACACAGTGTGGGAGGGCTGAGCAGTACTGTAGGTCAGTGGTTCCCAGGCCTTTTTGGTTTAATGTACCCACATTACAGATGAGGTCAAGTATCTCTTTACCACCCGTCATGTTCCAAATGTGTTCATTTCAGTTGATTTAAAATTGGTTGTTGTTTAGCAGTTGTTTGGCAAATAATATAATTGGCATATACTGTAATTCTGTCAATGTTTAGTTCGGTGTGGTCAAGTTTTTGTTCTACTTCCACTTGGGGTAACAGAAGCTGGACGTTTCAACCATTTACCCATTACTTTTAGCCAATTAGTCATTACTTTTAGCTATCATTTCAACCATCTATCATATTCTCTAGCTAATTTAAACCATTTATTCATTACGTTTAGCCAATTTCAACCCTGTACGCATTATTTTTATTTAATTTAAACAATTTGTCCATTACTTTTGGCTAATTTAAATTGTTTATCCATTTCATTTTACTACTTCAACCATTCATCCATTAACTTTAGCAAACTGTTTCCATCACTGCCAGCTAGTTGAACCGTTTCCATTATTTCTAACCAACTGTTTCAACTTCTCTAACTAGCGTTCCACACACTCAAGTTAATGTGGTGTTCAGGTGTTACTACCTACTTTAATGGTGGACATACACTCAAATCGCAAATTTCAAAAATAATTCAATTCAATTAAGATACTTCACAATCGTTGGCTTTACCCCCTGCAGAAGAAGCCCCTGGGGTACAAGTATCCCTGTTTGGGGATTACTGCACTCTTGCCTTTATTTGGATTAGCAAGAGACACTTCCCTGAAGAGGTAAATTAAATATTGCATTATCTTTATAAAAATCCCACTGCTTCCTAACATCGGCCCCAGATACAATCATAGTGCCCTGTGAATGAAAATGAATCATCTTCAACTGGTATTACATGTTACTTTTGGAAACTTATTCACAAGATCTTAATAATTAATTAACACTAATGCAAATGGTTGATGAATGGTATAATGACTAATTTATTATTATTGTAATATTAGAGCTGGAATTGAGTAGATGTGTAGAATTTGAAAAGGAGGTTCTATTTTAAGTACAGCCCAGTCTGAACGGTTTGGCTGGGGAGGGAATTATGATTAGCATAAAACATGTTGATAGGAAATGAGGAAGTGTACTTAGAGTAGATTCATTTGTAATGGTCTTTGACTTATTCCACCCACATTGGTGAACTTCATTTAGGGATCAATGATAGACCCTTGTGAAGAAAGAAAGAAAGGGTGTAATTTGTTTCTGTCTCTGAGCATTTCACTTAGCACTGATCTCAGTCCTCTACCCTGAAACAGACCACTTTCACCTCAGGGTGACTCATTTTTCACCTCCCACCAGCCAAAGGCCACCTAGCGACAGGTGTAACAGGAATCAATAACTTCAACTTGACACCCGGTGCTTTACATCACTCTTGCTTACCTGGATGCAAACTAATTTTCTTTTCACCCTCGTGTCAGTGATCCCAACACCCGAGCCCCACACCGGAGCTAGCCGACCTCCCAAAAAAATTAAAAATAAAAATAAAAAAACTAGTCCTGCCTCAGGAACGGGGCCTTTAATAGCATATTGATCAAAAATGAATTGAGTGCAAGAATGAGAACATGGCAAAGCACAAATATTACAAACTACCTAGCCTTGGCTAAATGAAGGTCTGATCGATGCAGGATTAATTGCATTCCTCCCAGACCAAAGTGGAATAAAAGCGTTGGATGTTGGCTCCCACGCTTGTACAGCAACAAAAAAAAAAAAAAAAAAGCATAACACCTGAACAAATCTATTTGATATTGTTTACATTCTATCTTTAATATCTCTTCAGCTGTAATTTGACAACTTGCAATGAATAACTGAATACTCAGGGTTGGACAGCAAATTGTTCCAAACCGTTAACTTAAAAACATATTACCCTCTTTAGAACCTTAACATGCTGTTTAAAAGTGTTATCAGTAAAAACTGGTAGATTAAAAAAATGTATTTCCCAGGAATTGTGTGCATTTATGCAAATTAATTAAATTAAACCTGTTGCATGCGGCGAGACTGGACCCATGGCTAACTCTTGGTTAAGGATAGAGATAGATAGATATAGAGATAGGGTAGTTTATGTGGATGGCAATGTTGGTTGATCCTCTTACTTTTCCTGTAGCACCACCAGGAAGGTTAATTTTTTTTTAAAGATTATTATTTTGGCTACTTTTCCTACTTTTCTTTAACACCAGGGCTTATAAAGTGGTTCCGTGTCACAACTAAATCTGTGGGGAGGATATGTTTTGGAGTTTGAATGTTCATTGGGAGCATAATTTATGATGGAAAACTCTGGGCTGTGATCATGGACTTGCAACTTCCTTCAGTTCCCAAACAGCACCTTACTGACTACTGACAGCAGTGCCTTAGTTGGACAACACCATGCCTCTGTGCTCATCCACATCGATGCAGTGTGCAGACCTCCATAAATTATTACAGAAAATTGCCCCACTCTAAACCAGGATATTTGCACTTGAGAGCGCTCATCTCGACTGTTAAAGTAACTTGAGTCCAAGATTACACAGCCATGTCAAATCAATTATATACCTACCATCTTAAAAACATAGCAAGAATCAAAGGATTTGTTTCCAGGCAGGATTTAGAGAAAAGAATCCATGCTTACATTTCCAGTAGGTTAAATTAGTGTAATGGTTTTCTCTTAAGTCTCCCCAAAAAAAAACTTTCAGAAAACTCATTTCGAGTTCTAACATAACACCACAATAGAGTTTAAAGTACTGCCGTTTGTCTATAAATCTCTCAATGGCTTAGGACCAAAATACATATCTGTCTTTTAGTACATGAACCCTCTTAACCAGGTATCAGGTAGAGGGCTGTTTTTAGCATTAAAACATGAAGAAACAGCATTTAGTTACGGTGACGTACAGGAGCTGGAACACATTGCCAAAAGATAAAATACTTCAACCACTTTTTAAATCCTTAAAAACTCATCATGGACTATCTTGTTTGCGGTTTCTTTTTTTTTAATGTGTGTATGTATGTTTATTGTAATACATTATGTAAAGAACTTAGAATATCCTTTGTGTATAAAATGTGTTCTACGAATAAACGTACCTGAATGTAAAGGTAAACAAAACTTTTGCATTAAAGTCTTTAATGCAGACAGAGCCAGTTGGTTTCAGTATTGGGTGTGGTGGTGTCAAAACAGCTCAAAGGCTGTTCTAGCATCACTTTGATTTTTTCTGTTGCCCACATTTTGCACTCCATGCAGTTTAAGTATCAAATCCCCCTAGGCTTAAAAATGTGCTCCTAAAAATGTGCAGCTTGCTCTTTTGCAGCTGAACTTATGTTGAATTCATTGCGATTACAATGGATTCTAATAGTGAACCATTTACGTGGCTAAAGAAGAATTACCAATACCTCGCAGTCAATATAAACAAGCATCCTTGCGTGTGACAAATTTCAGTATCAAACAGCTAGCCGTGTTAGTGATAATGTTTGGAACATCTGGATTATAAAAAGGACTGCAGAGAAGTGGTCAACCAACATTTGGTATTTGAATGTAAAATAATAACCCATTAAATGCTTCCCTCACCCTTCTCTCCCTCTGGTGCTCTAACACCCAAACTGTTTGCTCTGTCAGTCTCCTGTAGAGAGATTTTCCTGAAATAGAAAAACAAACGTATCTCGGAAACATGGAAATCCAGTAAGTGAACTTGAAGCTCCTCTGATTATTTACCTGCAGTAGATTACTAAGTAAAAAGGAGAGATTATAATGATTTCAATATAACCCCTCCCGTTTCGGCATCTGTTGAGCTTCAGTAGTAGAATCAAGGTAGGATGACTCATTAAAA